>NW_026857172.1:0-21821 GCF_026571515.1 Ruditapes philippinarum
TAATTAATATTTTATTGCTTTAAGGAAATTTTAGCCATCACAATGTGGAAAAAGTATCTCACAAAGAATCAAAGACTTGTTCAACACGGAAACATACACATTTTGTATCTTTTCATCGTGTATCAGAACAGTCCGTCGGCCATGACGTGCAGGTATATTCATTATTATAGTAACTTAATCGTTTCTTAAGCGATGGTTCTATTAGGACACCATAGTTATTCATTATTTTAAGAATATTTAAATCTTTATGCACGTTTTTTATTATACGGCTTTTATATATATTGCAACAAGAGATGAAAGTTAAGATCTATAAATTAATCCATCGATCCAAGGGTATAATTATAGTGAGTGAACAGGCGAACTTCAAAATAAGTTTACATTTTGTCATAATACATTTTAATATATCATAATTTACTTCTTTTGATTGATAAATAACTCACATAACCCAAGGAAATTTTCGGTAAATATCAATCAGAATATACCTGTAACGTTCAATTTTTAGAAAGATTTACATTTTATCTAAAACATTTTCCAGTGTTAACTGTTGGTCAGTTACCATTATAAAAGTCAATGTTTTGAAGTATATAGTCAATACAGCTCTTCTAGACAATGAAAAATTGATCCTAATGCCATTTTAAAAACAACAACAACAATGAACCAGTTCTTGGCCAAATATTCGAATGTGTAAGTCTTTAAATATGTGAAAGAGCGTTTTAAAGTATTAAAATGTATTCCTATTCAAACTTGCTTTCCGTATAAATTTTCTTTCCTTAGAATATGTAATATAATTATAGTCTATGTAAAGTTCCCCAAAATTATAAATTGCTCATATCAAAAACTGTTATGGCTTTACGATTTCATCACTCCCAAAAGATCAGAGTTACTGTACCTTTTGCTCATTTCCAGGCGCGAGATGCCTTCGCTGTGATTTCCACGCAAGCTACGGAATATATGAAATATAAAAACATTACTCCAAACAAGCCAACTGCACCATCCAAAGAAACTCGCAAATCACGTGACAGTTTACATGAATATCTGGAGATGACTGATACACTTACAAACTGTTCGTCACGCTCTGACAGGCATACTATCACCAGGGTCGGTAGCTACGGAAGTTTATCCTCTCAGAGGATGTCAGGAATCTCGGGACCAAAGTGTCCGACCTGCGGGTCAACGCTCGAACCCGGAGCCTCGATATTTTCAGAAATCAACGATTGATTGTCAGAAATTTATTCCGGTTAAGCAAGACAATTATGATCAAAAATTTGTATCTAATTCTACTTGCAAATATAGAATTACAAATTTAGCGGAAGCTTGATGATCAATCAATGTAAATGTGAAAATATAAATGAAATGCGGAACTAGTTTCTTGGAATAAACAAGATATAAGCAGTTGACATGCTTTGTACAAAAACATGTTTGAAAACCAGGCCAATACACATATATGTAAAAAATATCATTAAAGTTATATGCCTAGTCTCTGACGAATACGCAGTTGAAGTTATTGTGGTAATTTTAATAATGTGTAGGTGAAATCAGTGTACATGTCAACTTTATATCAATTGTCCAATACTAAGTGCGTATGTGAATTATTTAAGAAAAAGGACCATATGCCAAAACGCATTTATGAGGCAAGCACGTAATTACGCATCGTCGGATACCCACGGCCGAACCATTAACATTTATCAGCCGTGGGATTTTTTGCCGATATTCAGTCGATTAGAGATGTGTCAAACGCAGCTATTTCATTTGCTGCCTCACGATTTCATGAGGCGATTAAAACCAATCAAAACGCTCGTTCTGTACGACGTTTGGTATTACAGACAATATTGCGACAACCATAGACGACGTGAACAGTTCAACATCGAAAAATTAAACGATTTCGAGCAAGAAAGTATAGATAATTTACTTTTAAAGCGTGATGTTTTCCTTTCTGATTGATATCTGCTTTGTTAGGCCACATGTGTCACAAATCACATTCGTCACAAGTTTTTATGAATTTGTGACGAATGTGATCACATTCGTCACAAATGACTTTTGTGACGAATGTGATTGACCAAAATCGGGTAAAAATGCCAATCACAAACGTCACAAGCAAAATTGAGAATTTTTAAACAGGCGAATCACAAATGTCACAAGTTTATTTTTCAATATGTGATACACGGAATATCATAAGGACAATCGTGGTTATAACTTTATTGAGATACACGGACATATTTTTTTGTTTTTCTATAGTTATCTAGAACATATAATTGTGTCGTGCCACGCAAAAACCAAACTTTGTTGACTTTCGCTGGACATGACTCAATAATGATTTACTTTTGAAATATTGCTGAAGTAAAATAAATGCCAGTTTTATTTTGTTTTATTTTCTTAATAAATGTTAGAATTAGATCCTCACAAAAATGGCCGATTTAAAATATTACGCACTTTTCACAAATTAGTAAAAACATGACTATAACCGAAGATAAATTGAAGCTCATGTATGCAAAGGTGGAAAATCGAACTTTATTAATTTTGATGTCAAACATGTTAAAATAAATTTCGGAAATAGATGCAGTACGCAATTTTGAGACACTTTAATGTATGGAATAATGACGGGGAGTTGTGTCGTGAAGTCCATAAAGAAGGGATAAAAAGTTGGCCGCTTTCTATTGAACAAAATCTATTAATGATATTCAGTCTTTTCATATACTGCACCTTGGTTTTAATGTGTTGGTTGATCACGCGGGAAGCTAGAACTACTAGTAAGCCAAGACAGAAAAAACCTATATAAGGAGCGAGTGAAGCTGTTTTAGTATTCATTCTATTTTTACGATGTTCCGTTTCAAACAAAAGTATTTTAGTTCGACTTTTCCAAGAAAAGGAGAGCTTACCTACTCATTGTCGTTAATATAAGCTAAACGGAATGTTCAGATTTATTTTCGTTTCACTTGTTTCTCCACAACTGAAGCTGTTCACTTAAAACTTCACATATGTGTATGAGGTGAACGTGAAAGGTCACATCCCAAGTTCCATAACTCTGTCATGTATTTTGACTGAATAGTGTCTCTTTTTCGACTTAGAAAGTCAGTGTTTAGTTTTTGCGTGTAACTTTTATCTCTACAACAACAGAAGATATTGACTTGAAGTCACACACCAAGATTCATAATCTTCCATTTTGACTGAATTATTTCCCTTGTTCTGCGTTTAGTTTTTCTTGTAACTAGTACAACCACAAAAGATATTAACACATGTGTTCGGGATGAAAATGTTAGCTAACATACCAATACCCATAACATTACCCAATTTTTCCAATTATTAACCTCTGTGTTGAGTTTTTTCTGTAACTAGTATCTAAAGATATTCACATGAAACTCGGTATTATGTGTCTCGTATTTGGATGTTATAACACGAAAAAACATGCGTTATCCCTATATTGAAAATGAAAAGCAAAACATAAATTAGCAATAAAAAGGTTATAGAACAGGGTGCCGTTTTATCAACAAAGACGGTCGTAACTGCGATCTTATCTTACGACCGATACTTACGACCGAGCTTACGATTTCCTCATGACCGTTTTATGAACACGGTCGTACGCCCTCAGTCGCAGCTAAGACCATTTTCGGTCGTACGACCGTATAAACACATTAAACAGTAACCATACAGTCGAAAGTACGTTTCCGGGTCACGTGATTTCCCGCGCACCTGTCAATGTCAACATGACTGCATAAAGTCACGTGATTTCCCGCGCGAATGTCAAAGTCGTCTGACAATATGGCTGACACAAAAACAAAAACACGTAAGGCAAACTGGGCCGATTCCGAGATCATTTGTTTGGTCTCGGAATGTACAGACAATGTAAAACTTATAACTGGAAAACACGGTCTTGTGTCTGAAAACGACAAGACGGTTTTTTGGAGAAATCTTTGTGAGAGGTATATATATATTTTTTTTTAAATAATCCCCTGAAGCATCTCTGCATTAAGTTAATTTGATCATTATAAATACTCATGTCCAAGTAGGTTAAACCATGTATATGCCCTATACATCATGATATTACAACTATATACACATGTAGATTGCATACCAGGGATTTTTTCCAAGATTTTGGGAACACGACTCATACCATGGAATTGGGAATTTCAACGGTGTTTTGTTAAAAATTGAGAAAAATGCATGACAGAAATTTTGCAGTGATTAAATTGTGCAAACAATTACTATGATGGTATCTTCAAAGATTGAAACAGTAATAGATATACAGTGAAGAAGCCCTTATTTGCATAGATTTTAGAATTTTTATTCAATATTTTTATTTTGTAACTTTCAATGGGGAATTTTTTCCAGTGGATTGGGAAAATAATATACTATTTTCAATTGGGAATATGACCCAGTTATGGCTATAAGATAAGCAGAAAAGAATCCCTGCATACTGTTTATTTTAGCATAATAATTAAATGACTGAAATTTTATACTATCTACTGGTGGTCTTGATTTATGTCCAAAATTATTTTAACACTGCATGCTTGAATAAAGTCTTAATTATTATTATTATTATTCAGAATAAATAGCATAGGAGGGTGTGGAAGGTCAGTGGAGGAGGTGGTGAAGAAATGGAAAGATTTAAAGGTTTTGTTATTTATTTTTTTCAATATTACAATTTGTATTTATTATGAATCAAAATAGCAAGTGTTTAATTACTGCAAAAAAATGTTGAGATACAAATAACTTACAATCTGTAGTAGATAATTATACATGTTATTTTACACTTTATTTGGAGTACAAATAAAAACATGAAAAATGATTGCATCCATCTTTACTTTAAAGGTTTTGTAATTCTTGGATATAAATCCAAATGTATTGTTAATTTTGCTGTTGTTTTTCCATGTAGAGCCAGACTAAAAAGAAGGAACAAATGAGGAGGAGGGACATTTCAAGAACTGGGGGAGGAGAGACAAGTAATTCCTTAAGGGAATGGGAAGAGAAGGTAGAACACAAAGCTATAAAAAAATCTATCTAAACACAAACAATTCTGTTTTACTACTCTAAATTCTGTCAGTCAGAAAATACTTTTTGTAAATTGATGACATCTTTAAAAGGCCTGTATAAAACTATGAAATTGAATAAATTGTCTGTACATGTAATTTATACTGACTGATAATATTGAAGTGTACTTTACAGCAGATACCTGCTTAAGGGATGGTTAATTGTTTCATTGGATATTCTTCAGTTAACATCATAAGATAATGAGCATATAATTATATGGCAGACATTTGACACTTCATGATATCAGCAAAACATATGAATTTCTTTTATCTATGTCATATCTATAACCACCAGCCTTCATTACAGATAATAACAATAATACCTGATGATGTTTTGCATGGAATAGCAGGCGGAGAAGATATTTTTCAAAGAAATGAGAAAGGTAAAGAATTTGTTGAAAGAACAAAAATAGTAAATTGTTTAAAATCATTAATAATGATGAAATTTAAAAGGGTAAATTTAATATTTATAATAATCAAACCATGTGCATACAATTCTTAAATTGCCAGTTGCCTCCATAATATATATCCTTATTTCTATTTACAAATTAAATAAAACTTAAATAAAACATTTCAACCAAGAAAAGCACTGTTCTCTGCATTTAAAATGAAAGTAGTTGACATGTTGTGTATTTAGGGGAAGCTGGTAGTAGTTCTGGTGGAAGTGTAGAGACTGTATTAAATGTTGGAAGAGAGGAGGTAGTGCTTGTCCATGAAGATAATGTTAATGTTCAGGTAATTAACATACTAAAATTGTATTGAAACCTTGTTTAAATACCTCTATTATTACTAGTTACATTCTCAATAACTACTATAATTATCATTGTTAACATTGAAAAAAGAAGCAACAGATTTGATGTGCAATGAAAAGAAAAACTTATACTATTTGAAAAGGTCTTCAAATGTTGTAGGTTGAAATCAATCCAATGCAAACAGAGCAGAATATAGACAGATTAGTAGAAAGTAAAAAGAGAAAAAGGTATAAGAAGTATTTCTACACCCATCTCATGATGATTTCATTGAAAGATAAAAATATCAAAAGATTTACCCTCTTAATCATATATTCATCTAATATGGACAGTTCCTTACATTTAAAATATTAACAATGATGCCCAGTTACATCTTAATATCTGCATGTGCTGTTAAAATCAACATATCACAGTATATAGATGTAATGGGCAAATTTGCAGTCATTGATGTTCTATAACATAGCTGGATAACTTCAATTCTTGAATAAATCCACAGTATTCTTGTAATCATGTTGTCTCTTATGTTTCTAAACAACTTTTTTCAATTTTTAACAAAACAGCTGCATAGAATGTTGCAAATATATTGAAATTAAATCTGTGACATGTATTTTATCAGGTCATTAAGTGAGTTAGAAGCAGCTCAGATGGACTTTTATTTAGAAAATGCTTCGCTATGCAGGGAACAAAAGAAGGTAGTTAGTCAGAAGTTAAAAACCCTCACTGCACAGGAAGCGTTTTTCATAGCAGCAACTAAAAAATTATCACAGGATAATATTTCAAGCTTGCTGGACATTTTGACAGAGCAGTATGTTTTCTTATTATTCATCTGTATCAATTACTTGTTATTACTATTAAATCTAGCTGTTTGTTTTTTGTTTGTTTTTCTACTTAATAAAGTGATGATTGTTTATACAATCATGCCCTTATTTCACATATGAATATAAAAATTCACATCTTAATCAGTGCTTTTCAAATAGAAAGATCCTGTCTAAAATTAAGTAAGTGGTATACCTCTAGAAAATTAGAACATCTCATCAATAAATTACATTGCTATCAAGACTTTTTATATAAATCTGAAACTTTTTTTAATTTATGAAAGAGACTGTGTTGATTCCCTAAAATTGCTCTTCTGTATTACAGCAATAATTTGGCATTTTGATCACATTATAATTCTTCTGGCTTCTTTTTCTTCAGATGATGGATATCAATCAAATGGATGACACCATTACCAGATGGCAGTTGTTTTTATGTACCAAGACTTGTAATTCAATTTAAATCAGAGAATAAAATAAGAAGACACATGCATGTGTTGTTAACTGTTAATTAATTTTATATATTATATTTTCTGTAAAACAAACATACCAGTATAACAAATTATAAATACATGTTGATAAGGACAATATACTGCCAATGTGTGTTACCTTTAAAAGCATTCAATAACAGTTCTTAAAGACCAACAGTAAAAAACAAGAATGATCAGTGTTCACATGTGTCTACTTAGAAGCAGGTAACACTAAATTAACCACAGTCAAGTATTTATCCCACTGATTTTAATGAGGGGGATAACAATCTAATTGAAAAGATTAATGATTTGCTGGCGGTATTCTACAGCATTTGAATCTGGACTGCCTGCCAATGTTTCTTCATCTTGTTCAAAAACAATCTGGTTTTCTGGCAATGGAATGTTATTTTCCATGCACAAATTATGTAACCTGGCACATGCCAATACAATTTTGCAACACTTCCATGGCTTCTTGTATAGAACCCCACCTGTTCTGTGCAGACACCTAAAATTACAAATAAAGTTCTTTGCTGAAACTTCAATGATTTTTTCTACTAATCCTAGCAAGTTTCTCATTAAAACTTAAGTTAAAATGATTACAATTTTGCCTATAAATATTTTTGACATATTTTCAAAATTCATGGATGAGAGCCAGTTTAATAGATAATGTAAGTGATAACTTTGATGAAAGTGTCTAAAACTTACACAGCTATAAGTGTCTACAGCTGACACAGCTATAAGTACATGTACCTAAAACTTACACAACTGTAAGTGTCTATAACTTACACGGCTATAAGTGTCTATTACTTTATAAGTGAGCTATAAGTGTCTAAAACTTACACAGTTATTAGTGTTGAGCTATAAGTGTCTAAAACTTACACAGTTATTAGTGTATATAATTTACACAGCTATAAGTGTCTGTAACTTTATAAGTGAGCTATACGTGTCTATATCTTTCACAGCTTTGTCTATAACTTTCACAGCTAATCTACTTCATCAACCCTGTTTATATTTCTGTTAAATTATACAAACCTGAATCTTGACTTCAACATCCCAAAAGCTCTCTCTACAACCATTCTACCACTAGAATGAGCTTTATTGTAATCTGATTCCATTTGATTGGAAGGATTTAATAACGGTGTTAACAAGTGCTTCTTCAAAGCATATCCAGAATCCCCAAGTAGGTGGCCAATCTGATTCCTTTCTAAGTGAACCTATGAAGTTAAAGATAATTAGTTTCATATTTACATAATGGATATTAATTTTGAGGTGCTTTTTTCGTAGATTAATGCAAGGTTACAAATGCAAAGTACTTTAATCATAAAGGCTGGTTTATCAAAGTGATCAATAACAATGCATTTATAAATGACAAAAGTTAAACCAAGATTATTTTTAAGTGTGTAAGGATTCATGTTTCAGATAAAAGAAAATATTCTGAAAGAGTATAAATTTAAAGGTTAAACTGTCAAACCTAACACACATAGTATTTGTCTTACTACCCATGTGTGAAACATTATTTAACTGAACAAAATGCTTGTAATTTTTTATTGCATGAACAACAATAGCTTACTTATTAAAATAAACACATTGTTACCACTTACTTTAAGGGAACTGTTTTCAAATATAGAAGAATCATGGGTTGATCCTGGCCATTTTGAAACCATGTCTGTGAATCTGAAATTATTTTTCCAAGTTTAAAGATGCATGCCACCAGATGTGCCAAAAATTAAGCAAACTTAAGAAAAATGAACTGAGATTTAAAGAAATGTAAAAGAATTCAATATTCAAATAATAATGTACTTGTTATATGTGATTAATGACTGATTTTGCAATATTAAACTAAGGCAGAATTGTTTGTTTGTTTGGGGTTTTTTTTTGTTGATTTTTTTGTGATTTTTTTGAAAATGTTTTTTTTTTCAGAATAATTAATCTAGCATTTATATTAAGCTTCAATAACAGGAAGATGATGTTAAAAGTATCTGTCAAATGACAAAATATAAGACAGTAGATGTTTTTAAAAACATTTAAATTTTCAAATATTATTATACCATCTTACCTTGCCTTATGGTCAACAGTGGCCTGTACATTGATTCCATGAAAGCCCTTTCTACATACATATACTTCCTCATTTTCAGAAGGCGTGACAATTGGTATTAGAGTACCATCAATGGCTCCAACAGTATTGGGTATTTTACATTTTTGATAAAAACCCTGCTTCACATCAATTAGGTCTCTGCCACTTGGAAACCTTAATTTATATAACATAAGAAATTACATATACACATATAAACCTTGAAAGCTTGAACTCATGGTGCCCTTTTATCAACAAAGAAGGTTGTTACTGCATCCAATCAAATTAGAATGCTATAACCCAACCAAGGAATTAAAAAATTAAATATGCAGTTACAAAGAAGAAATAATATTCTCACAATAGTTTTTAAAGCAGAAATAAATAAATAGAAGTATTGTATTTTTGTTCTGCATGTCATACAATCAAATGATATGTTTTCATATTTCAGCATTTTATCAACTTATGGTATTTTAAGAGTTAATGATAACAAATTCACAATTTAAAGAAATTTAAAATATTTCATTGAACTGTGAGCTGACCTTTATTTTTATCTATTCTTAATTTTTGATTAATTCTGAGACCAATTCCCCTGTGACATCTACAACCATAGATTTTGTACTAGTACTATTATCCATGATAATCACTTATAAGTTTCAGCATACTAATATTTATGGATCATATTATTATAGTTCTATTAACAAGTAAGTTACTGGCATTAAGAAATGTAAGAATAATATGACATCTGTTACTTTTTTCAGTACATATCTTTATAACATCTTACCTTATATTGTCAAGTCTGTCATTAACAGCTTCCACAAATTTGTCAATAATATGGCAAGCACTGGATCTAAAATGTAGTTGGTTGAATTTGAAGGAAGCATTTACAAAATAGGAACATATGTCATACACAATAAATTTTGTTAAATGGTGTTGACTACACATTTAGGACATATTTGAAACTATTTGATTATTTATTAATAAGTTACCTTAAACAAAAATTGAAGTTTTGATATTAAAGACATGCCTCAGCAAATTAAAAAGCTTTTTTGTGTGCATTTGTAGCCTTTTTGTAAATGACTGCAATTCGAGTGTTTGCATTAATCAGTTTAAATGATATGAAACCATTTCATTTTGATTTTTTTTAAAAAGAGAAAAAGTTTATAATAACAGAAATTAAAGTTTTTCCCATCAAAACAAGATTTATTTTCATCTTGTGGTGTTTCACTCAAGGCTACTGCCTGTGACTCTTGAAATATTTATTTTCATACCACTCGATGAAAATAAATCCTGTATTTATAGAAGAAACTTGAATATCCTCTATTTATGTTTCACTAACCTGCTTACACCATGTAGGTCTGAAACCTCAGACAGCAAATCTCCTTTTGCCAGGTAACGCAAACCAATAAGTACCTTAAAAAGATACATGTATATTATTTATTTAGGTAGTAACTTTAAAAGCAGCTTAGCTAAAATCACTTGGGAACTCTTTACAGGCAATAATAGAACAACACAAAATTGTGTACATGATAACCTAAATTAATTGTTATACTTTTTCTAATTATATATTATCTATTTAAATTTTACCAAGCAGTTTATTTCAACATCACAAATTCTGTCATTCAATGTACAAACTACAGTGTACTTGGTATTTTTAAAGTCCAAGAATCTACCGGTACATGTATGTTGAATATATTAATTATGTTGAATAAAAATAATAATTCATGTCTGTATACATTAGTTAAACCCATGTGGAGGTGTGTGTACTGTTCTTTTTTTTTCTTTGTTGCTATTCTTTGTATTTTGTCACATTCTTTGAACAACGTTGATAATTATGTTTAATTTTTGTTATCATTTAATGTACATTATATGCCTGATGAGTGAATGAATACCGTGTTTCAACTGCAGCAGCCTAGTATTTATAGAAATACATGTACCGGTATGATATCCCATGGTATGATGGGGGAAACCCCAGTCAGATTATTTAATAGTTTTGTTTTGTCTTGCCAAAAAAATAGCAGTTTATATCTGTTTTTACAAGCATGTGACTTCACTTCATCAGGAAAAAAACCAATAAAACCTCCTAAATTAAGTCACATCCCTTGGTTCTAAAAATACATTTTACACTGTACTAGTAACTTGATCAAGTACACGATTACACTATTTGTACAAGAACAACTTACCTGCGTCAAAATAGGTATGGAGTGTGATCTATTTGTATCCTTCTCTAAATTTCCTCTCAAGATATTTACCAATCTATTAATACCTTCTCTTGTGAGACGATAGCGAGACAGAATCTCACTATCCCTCAAATGGTCGAGGCTTGCTCTAGTCCTGAACAATCGTGCTGCCCGTCTCTGGCGTACTTGTCTAGCGCCTTCAACAGTCGCCATTTTAAGATCTTAAGCAAAGGTCTACAAAAGAACATGCTTAACTAATTATAACAATCAAATTTGTTTGATAGCTTGACAATTAACACAATTATTATTGACAATTATTATATGTGACAAGCTCAGCGAGTTTTGGCCCAAATGTGATATCTGGTCGAAAATGGGTTATGACTAGTTTGTGGTAGAACAACATCGGCTGAATAGCTGGCAACAATTTTTTTTTTTTAAATACTTAACATTTTATGAAATATTCTAATTTGTATGAAATCACCATAACAACAAAAAATAACATTTTAAACTTTTATTGGTATATAAAACTAGAAATTATTCCATAGTTATACACAATAAAAGAAACAAAACATAAAGTTATCATTCATCTTGGTGTAATAAATGTAATATCTTGAAATAAAAACTATCATTTGTTTTCAATAATCGGTTGCCATGGCAACAAAAATCAAAAAAAATCATCAAATGCAATATTTTTGCATTTAACATGATTAATTTATCATCAAATTAATGCATATATTATTTTAAAAGACAACACTAATTAAGATTTTTCAGAAAAAGAAAAAAAAGGATTTTTCACTTTTCCCTAAGTGTTACTGATAATAAATATAAATGTAAGGATTAAATTCTCAGAATTTCAGTAACTTTTCCATGATTACTAATTTCATAACTTAAGTAAGTCCACTTTAAAACACATAGCTGTTGCATGATAGCATATAAATTATAAATCCAATACAAAACAGATAATTTTAATGCACTGATTACAAAAAAGTGTATTTTTGGTAGCCATGGTAACAAAAATATGCACACAAAAAAAAATCACAAAAAACTGTATGATTTAAAATAATGGCATCTTATAAAAAATATTCCATATAAAATAATTGTATTCATAATAATTTCAAAGGTCTTTCTGAAATTTAACCAAAAAATAGAAAGATCTTGTACTTGATTTTCCTGATTATATTTTTGACCATGTAACCATATTCTTATTGATCAGTGTATTTTAAATTGTATAATATGAATAACATTTTATATACATAATATATTTCTATGATGAAATAATTTCAATAAATAAAAACAATCATAATAACAGATTTTTGCAAACACATGGAAAGTCACAAATGACAGATCACTTTTGTCCTTGAATGAAGTCTTGCAACCCCAGTTTGAGGGTTTGAGCCAAACAGGGTAATAACAACCATGTCTCCTCATATGCCTTCAGTTTTTGTAAGCAGAAAAATAGTGATTCATAAACTTGCATAAACTTGTTTCACAATGAAGTAAAAATATTGTAGCATCTGCCACTGCAGTTTTCAGCTTTTCAGGGATACTTCTGAAGACATTAATTCTATGAGAATGTAATTCACTTTGGTATACTGTCAAACATAGGTCTTCTACAAGTCATTGACTCCTCACATGCCACCCTGAAATAACAAAAAACCTGAATAAGTATAAATGAAACAATATATTGTAGATATAATAATTTGACTCCACAGAAATGAACTTCAACTACAAGTAAATTGTTGTATAGTGTTGCACAGCTATTTGGTTCAAAAAGGTCTTGTTCATGTAAGTTCTTGTGTAATATATAATATTACAGTATATATATCATGTGTACACAATCATGTAGCAGTTACATTCATCTTGAACATGACTAAAATAATCTGAATCTACATTATATGCATGTATTGTGGTGATGTCACTTCACTATTTATTTCACTAAATGAAGAATTTAATATGGAATACTGCATATAGATACATGTATATAGAGGATATTCAAGGTTTGTCTATAAATACATGATTTTTTTTCATCGAGTGGTATGAAACTAAATATTTCATGAGTGGCGGTAGCCACGAGTGAAATATGGTAATTTTCATGCCACAAGATGAAAATAAATCATGTATTTATAGAAAAAACTTGAACTTTCTGTTTATTATAAACATTTTTCTTTTTTTTAACATTAAAATTTGAATGACTTTCCCTTAAATTTTGTGTAATGGCGGAATTTAAAAGAAAGTAGTCCGTCAAGAAACCAGTGAAAATACGGAAAATATGTTTCACTACAGTGAAAAATAAATTTTTAAGGTGAAAATACGAAAATGAAAATACGCATTTTATTTCATCAATATTTCTCAATATTTCAATTGTAAGTATATAATAAATACATTTATTAATGCTTACCCAATTGAATTGCTTTTTATCTTAACCAGTACTGTGCAGTTGATACTAAGTTATTGTCTTTTTTACTCCATAACCCTGGTGCTCAATAGGGCATAGATGTCACACATACTGCCTCATTTCCAGCAATAGTTTAGTATATTCATCAGCAAATAGGTGAACTATCTATGTGTTCTGAAAATTATGTACAAAATTTATACTGTATGTACTTTTTTAAGAGCTTAACATTAGTTTCAATACATTAATGACACTCAGACAGTATTTGCATAAAACAATAAAACATTATTTCTAAATATAAACTTAAAAATGTAGTTCCTGTTACTGTACATAGTTATTTAATTTTAAAACAAAATTTTTAACATCTTATCAGACATCATAATTATATAAAATGCTAAATTGCAAAAAAAGTTACATTGCTTTCAACCAACTGCAATTCAGGAAATTTATCATTATCATTATTAGATAAAAAGTGTTGAGAATGGTCAGTTCATGATTATTATTTATATATGTATACAATGATTACAATCATCTATAGTAAATCATTTGATCATTAGAACCAGTATCAAAACATTTACCAGTACATTTCCTTGTGGTCTTGAAGAATATGTCTCCAACATGCTGGGTATTATCTACTTTACATTCTTTAATGTATGTTGGCTGACCTAAAATTACAACACAAAATATTTCATCAGCAAAAAACTACTGGCTCATAAATGATAGAAATACCCTGGTAGCAGGGCTTCTGTTAATAGAAGTTTAGGACTAGGAGTCATTTCTCCTTGATTTTGGCTTCCAAAATGTTATGCTTTTCCTTTTTCACCTGTATTGTCACAGACACTTGGGGTTTGGAGCTCAAAACGCCTTTAAAATCCAAATAAAATGCATATTTGTCAATCCCAGCACATGTACTAGACTAGTACTGATCATATATATCAAAAGAACTTAATATAAGCCGTTTTGAAAAAAACGTTATATGTCCAGTTGCATTTTTATCCCAGTGGCAGTGATGTGGAAAAATATTATAACAGAAATGTTTTGTTTTATCACCTGTTTAATATTTTCATTTCAGCCTGGACTTTAATTTATTTTAATAATGTAATCAATGTATAATTTAGAAAAAAAAATAACAATAAATTTCTATAAATACCGTGACAAATACAAATCGAGTGCAATAAACATTGTCTGTCATGACCTGACCTAGATGCCTGCCATGTTTTTTTTATTTATAAACCAGTTCAAGTACAGTAGACATGGTCTTGTTAATTAATACTAAATAGTAAAAATACGATGATATTCAACATATCAGACAAAGTAATGAAAAAAAATAGCATAAATAATAAAATGTGCAGCAGCACTTACCTTAATATTTATTTAAACCTCCAAATATGTAGTGACGTACTGTAAACGGTACTGTAGAGAATCAACATGTGTTTACTCGCTGACCTGACTCCTGAGTTTACACAGTGCATTTAGTCTAAATATAGATTTTTGGGAAACCAATACATGTTTATCGTGCGGAGGCTGAGAAGGGGCTGATCAAAAAGTATTTTTGATTTTTTTCAAGTTTATTTTTAAAAAAAACTCTGTTTTGAAAGGAAACCCTAAAAATTAAAACATGAAAACTCGCGTGCCTTTGCCAGCGTTTTTCTCACAATAATTAAAAACTCAATTGGGCAAAAAATCGCTGAGCGCGTCACATATTTATTATTATTTATATATGTTCTGTCCGAAATCTGCACTGTCCGAAATTTCTGTACTAAAATATTTCGAAACGAAATGTAGGAAACAGTATATAGAAAATTGTAAGAATCATTTGCTTATCTGGCTACAGATTTTATAGGAGTTTTATTAAACACACATATATACGTCGGATGTACTATAATAAAAGAAATACAACTATCAATAGCTTCTTCATGGAAATTATCAACAGATTAAACTAGTGATAGTTGCGTCCCTTGGATGTTAAAATAGTTTTAGCACTGAACATAAACATGTACGCAAAAAACTTACGTTAGTTGTAAACTTCTATTGTTCAAATATTTCTGCTTGAAAGACTTTGTCGGGAATTATGCGAAAATGGCCGCCATTTTTAAGATCTTAAGCCTACTTACGACTGGTCTGAAGCAGCCTTAAAGTTACGACGTAAATCTACGACGTCTTAGCTACGACCTTGTTGATAAAACGCGACGTAGACGTAAGATCGGTCGTACGACCAAATCTTAGCTACGACCGGGCGTACGACCGTTGATAAAACGGCACCCAGGTCTGGTGTGCCTAAATGCGATTTATCACATGTTTGACGTCGCGGGAGTGTAATAAAGCCATTGCATATTTTCCATATTACTTAGAGGTTATTATACAGGGCAAGTGTGCCTGAAGGAAGATATCGGCACACTTGGTTAGGTATTGGCCCGAGGGCTTTAGCCCGAGGGCCAATGCGGACCAAGTGTGCCGATATCTTCCTTCAGGCACACTTGCCCTGTATCATAACCTTTTTATTGCATATGTAGACACTCAATTATGTTATTCTTCTAAACAAAGTTTAATGTTTTATCTCCATACTGTTTTCTAACAAATCGTGTCTATTTTCTTCACATTTTCCGTTCGCCACAAACATTTGTATTTTAAATATCTGCTCATTAAATTTCTATAAAATCATATAAAAATGTGCAGAAATTTAATCTTTATCTATCCTGTTGCGTGTTATGCTGATAAGTTAACTATAAGTTATATCTTGAGCGCTCCAACGTCAAAACTTGTTTACGTCAACCGGACGTGACGTCATGATATGGATTTTTGGCACACTAGCAAGTGTGCCGATATCTGGCACACTTGCTCAATGCATGCTTATATCGGCACTCTTTGGGCAATATCAGCACACTTCCTTAGCATTTTGTTACTATTTATAGTAACAAATGCAATAAACTAGTATAATATCGTTTTGACGTCGACGTCATTTAACGTTAGCGGACGTCGCTTGATTTTACCGCGTTTATAAGGCAAAATAACAACAATTTTTCGGTTTATCGGCTCCAAAATTTAACCTGTGATATGAATAAAATAATAAAATGCTCGGCAGAGCCTCGCAATTTATTATTTTATCCAACTCGTTTAATAAATTCAATATGAAAAGACACTCATGTAATATCCTCTATATTGGCCTACGAGACCGCTAAAGCCCTCGGGCCAATACCTCTTCTTGGCCAATATTGCATTCAGACACACTAGACCTGTGTAATAACCTATAAATACGCAACGGCAAACACTATAAATAGAAAAAAAATGTGAATTTAAACGTATATTAGTTTTGTCCATGTAATATGACTGTGGTCAGGTGACGTGATGCGCCAAATATCGATATCGGTCCGACTTCCGGTTGGGCCGATATCGATTTCCCACTTCGGGTTGCTAAAAAAACGCGGAAAGATTGACAATTTTATAAGAAAAAATACGTTTAACTGAAATATATCTTGATAAAAAAGCAAAATTGAAGAAACACTTGAAAAAACAATCTCCAAACAGTTAAATAACGCCAAAATATATTAAAAACAAATGTTTGTGAGGAAATGACGTCAACGTCATTAGACGACGTCAAAAGTCCCTCGCTTTTTAAAATAAATTATACATTGTCGCTGAACAATGTTTTCAAACGATTTTTTTAATTCTATAATGAAAACCAAAACATAAATGAGCACATGCAATAAAAAGGTTATAGAACAGGTCTGGTGTGCCTTAATGCGATATGGGTCTACAAGATCGGTATTAGCCCTCGGGCTCTTTTAGTGGGCCAAAATCGAATAAAGGCACATCAGACCTCTGTAATAACCTATAAATATATCCCGCCTCTAAACCAATGAAAATTCGTGAACTTTATTAGCAGTATTATAATTGCGGCTAGTATTGTGCAATGTGAGTTTGCTTTTAGTCTTCTTGGAATCCATGTTGTTATTCATTACTTTATATTCTAGCATAAAACTGCCGTTATAACCATGATTTCGGGTGTTTTAACAGGACCAAAAAGGGTCTTTTAACAAGGAGATTCTAGCGCTCATGCGCTGTTTAAAACACCTTTTTGATATACGTTTTCCGTGGCACAGCGTCAATACATTGTGGCCCGGACGCTGCTTAACTAAAACGGAAATGACGTCACGGTCACATACAACGCTGACGTTCCCGTGCAATCCGAGGAAAATCAGTGATGTTGCTTGATTGTGTATGGATTGTGTTAGATTTATGCATGCTTTATGCTAGAATAGCGTTAACGAATGATTGTTCCGTGTCATAACAACTGCTGAAACCCTCGGGATACGTTGGGTCGGGTACCAACTAATCCCTTGGGTTTCTACAGATATTTTAACACGAAAAAAGAAACATGCGTTATTCCTATATTATATCAGAGTTCTTTAGTACTGACGGCTCATCTAGGGTTCAATATGGCGCGGTTCATATAGTTATTTTACCAGTAATATCTATAAAGGAAAGGGTTAAATGAGAATCATGAAGGAAGTTGAATAAATAAACTTAAAGAAAACTTAACATTTCTTGTAGAATATGATTGGTCTTGCGAAGCTATAATTACACGAGGTCATTCAAATATCTTGCAAGCAAATTCGCTGAATTAATGTTTACCGCCGACAGCATCATATACTGATTGAAAATTAAACAATTGCAGGATACATTTCGAATAAAGACTCCGGGGAAATAGTCGGTTAAAGCATAAATTATCAGGGCCCATATCACTCAAGGTCACGGCGATAATGCACATGCCCTTTTTGTATTGAAGGTTCCCACACAATTAAAATTAGATATATTTAACATTTGAAGACATGAAATACTTAAGTTATCTGACTGAATATTAAGCAACCAGGGGTCTTAACTTCGGGTAAGTGCCGTCAATATACACATCTCCGCTTGGTATTAGATGTACCCACATAGTTTTGTTTAAATTATTCAGCAGATTTGTTGAAGAATAGGGTTGAATTAATGCTTTTCTATGAACAATAAATGATAATAAATTATGGATCATAACTCTGTATTAAACGGCCAAACGGGAAATACTGATGATGATGATGATGATGATGATGATATGCACATCTTGTTTGTTTGTTTATGTGTTTATCTAAAGTCGCCGCCGGAAAGCCCATATAAGCGACCGTACCCTCAAGTCGGACCAAATCCTTTAGTGTCCCGTCGAGATTTTTCGAGATGCGCATCTCCTCTTTATATTAAACTAAATTTCGTTGAAATTCCTAGAGCGCAGAAAAGCAATAGTTCTATATACAGTGTTTTATAAATAACAACAACAACAAGGGGCAATAAGTCTGTTTTTAAAAAGAAATGGAGATATGCTGGTTATATGTGCAACTGGTTTGTGAATGAAGGTTCCTACAAAGTTGCAGCATCGATATCCATCCAGAAGTTGCTGAAAAATAGCGTGGAAACGAAATGATTCCATATACAGTGTATAATAACTAATCAATGGCCGGATAGTGCGGAAACTAAATCTGGACTGACAGGCGGACGAACACGCTAAAACAGTCCCATCACTCCCGATTTCATCAGCGGGGGAGGGGATAAAAATGTCTGTAGTTTTAGTTCCAATAATTGATTTCAGTCCTAAAAATTTGTGACGTTTGTGACTCAGTGAAAAGCATTGAAGAAAACAATATTTATCTCAAATTTGTGACATTTGTGATTTTAAACTCGTGACGAATGTGATTGTCTAAAACATTGGATCACATGCATCACAAAATTTGTGACGAATGTGATCTCATTCTTCACAATTGTGACGAATGTGATTTGTGACACATGTGGCCTTACACTGCTTGCAGAAGAACTGATTTGGCGATAGTTTTTGCCATTGATTTTAGCAAGACACGTACAACAGTTTTTAACCGTGGGCGCTGCCATATTGTTTCTTATTGTTTTTTACCTCCACTGTTGAAGAATATAGATTTGTTAAACGCGATGTCATTGGTAGATATTTTACGCACCTGTTTCTGTATATCGACGCAAATCGATTCAATTTACCCACGGTTGATTGCATGTTATGTGACATGTTTATCAATCGTGGGTATCCGACGATGGTAATTACGAGGCCAATAAACTTCTGAACTTACATATACATGGGAATAATTAAGTTATATGCTAGTCCAATATGCAGTTTAAAGAATTTAATTATGTTAAAGTTACAGAGCCAGCTTAAGGAATACTTATATGAATGTTTGACCTACAGTAAAAGGCCAATATATTTGTGAAAGTAAATGTGAATATACAAGTTATAGACTACTCTACTTGCCAGTGAATTATAGTTTTTAATTTATTCATAATTTTGTATAAACTGTAATATATGGTGTGGTGTAATTATTTGTCAGTCTTTTTTTACGATGCAGGCGTCGTATTTTAAAACAATAATGTTACATAATGATTAATTAAACTTTTTTATGAACAAAAATTACTCTAGCGTTGTTTAATATTTCATGTTTTCTCTCTCTCTCTCTCTCTCTCTTTGGTTAAAGACTGAACGTATATGTACTACTAACTAAAAGCTATATTTTTAACCCGTGTTAAACTACGGGTTCATCACAAGCGAACAAACTGGACTGGGTCTGTTTATAACTAACACGCATTTCGAAGAAAAAAAGATTAAAGACAAGCCGTAATAAGAACTTGTCCTTCGTGCACAATAAATTACTCCTGAAGGATTTCTTAAATTTGTAAGTCGATATTTTTCGAAAGTAGTGGAGCGAAAGGGCAAGAGATGGAGCAAAAGGTTCGATGTTGAGCGCAAGGCGATATTATTTTGACGTATTAGGAGGAGCGTAGTCTATGATTTTTTATATATAAAAGCTATAGAAGTTAAAATAGACGTGATCAAGTGTTGAGACCGATATATATATATACCTTTTAAAGACAACTAATTAAGTGTGATATCCTTTCAACGACTATAGCGTAATAAATGCAATCGCGGAGGTCATTGTGACAGAAAGTCATTGTGAACTGAACTCGGTAGTAGTGATCCATTTAATTTAATGTGTTCCATGCATTGCATAATTTTGTTTCTGTTCTGCACCTTGAATATCTAACTTTTCGAAAAACATAACATTTTGGCGTGAACAATCGCGTTACACGTACCTGCTCGGAAAAACATTTGTTCGCGGTAGAACTGAAAATTTTCGATTTTTTTGTCGAATTTGCACGGACACACATTGATCATGTTTTTTAAATGTACATAACAAAATAATATCGCCTTGCGCTCAACATCGAACCTTTTGCTCCATCTCTTCCCCTTTCGCTCCACTACTTTCGAAAAATATCGATTTACAAATTTAAGAAATCCTTCAGGAGTAATTTATTTTGCACGAAGGACAAGTTCTTATTACGGTTGATAATTACTAATACACTTTTTTCAAGACATCTGAAGGGTATGGCATTTCTATGGTTGGGAAGTTCAATATTCTACAAAATCGTCGTTCGCTTCGTCAGGGAGAAAAGTTCCCCCGGGCTTAATATAATTTTCTTTTGTAACAGCTTTAGATCATGGAAGCCTAAATCAATCCTACACGGAACTACATTTTCCGTTTTTCGAAAAAAATACATCTTAAATGAATAACAAGACAAAAACATAAACAATACTTACTATTAGGCGTTTAAATCGGCCTTCCGCTCTATCTCGAAAATGCCGTTCGCTCGTTTTACCGTACACCACAATTTTGAAGTGGAGCGACAGTTTGCCGGGCGTGCTATAGCAAGTAGAGAAAGTAATAGCGAACAGCATGGATCCTGATCAGACTGCGCGGATGCGCAGGCTGGTCTGGATCCATGCTGGTCGCAAACCTATTATGTTGGTTTTGTCGTGACACGGCTCATTTTATTTTGCCCACGGATATAGCTTCTAACGTATCGTACTCAATTTGATTGAAACACAAAAAAAAAAAAATAAAGGCACATCTGATAGTTTCTACATTTAGCTCGGCAAATGTGATTTAAGCTAGTTCTATGGAAATTCTACCAGACATTGAGGTGATTGACTACACAACTCCCCCCTCAATCTCAAGCGCACAAAGAATGAGGTGCGATCAATGCCTCAGATATCACTACTCGCGGGAAAAATTTTGGATTTT
>NW_026857173.1:0-46307 GCF_026571515.1 Ruditapes philippinarum
GCGTATGACAATAAAATACATACTTAATATTGCAAATGAAGTTGATACTAGCGGTAGATAGAAAGCGGCACCATGGGAAACTAATGCACTGCAACTATTAACTCCATACACAACCATTGATTTAATGAGTAAAACACCTACAAATGAAACGGAAGTATTTGAAATTTTTTAGACTATACTTATTTAATCAGCTTTGAGTAATTTTTCTCCCTCTTGTTTTTAATTGGGTTTAACATCGCAACAATAATGTAAATGTCGACTTTCAATGAAATACTTCAGATGGCCCCCTTTTGTGCATTATATCAGGCATAAACGATAACTAAATGAAACCACTGGATAGCTTCCTTCAGTGATAGAGTTCAAAGTCCTTGGCAGAATTCGAAACCACAGCACTGAGGGGGCAATTTGTTTTAAGTCAACGGCTTTAACTAATCGCCCATGGACTACCCCTGCTCTGTTTCAACTGATTATCTATTGTTTTAATTTGCAAATGGTTCTTTTTCAGAATTTGTAAAATACTCACGTAACATTGTTGTTTAAAACCTTTAAAATGCTTCAAGAAACCGTTTAGACAGCATCATCGTACGTATTTATTTTTTGTAATGTTTTGTTTTATATCTGTTATCAATGAAGTTTCCGTTATAAATACGTCATGTAAAATTATATAATAATGTTTTTTTAACATAAATTATTACAGAAATAACGTCGATAATGTTATAAATTCAATTTACTACATTAATTAAACTAAGAAAATGAAATCAGTAATTATCACTTACATCCTAAAATCAGTAATGTAATACAAACGTAATCTGACCATAGATTTATATGAATAACAAATTTATATCTAATAGCCAATAGTAGACAAATAGTATGTATGATGATGCTAGACATCATGGAACCTCTCGTTGCAATAACAAAATCAGAAACTGAAAACAAAACAAAAACATCAGACTTAGTTTATATTTTGCGAAATAAATATAAATAAATAAATAAATAAATAATAAAAAATAATGTGTGTGTTTTAAATCAATATTAATATGAACAAATAAACCTTTTAATTCTAAGGTAAATGAAAGTAAAAACGATATTGTTGAGATATCTTTTAGAGGTTTGTAATCGTTTTATTTTTTAATTTGTTTACATTTAGATGTGTCGAAACGTCTATCTATTCGAAATCGTAGTGTGTAAAGATAATTTTTGGTTAAATGTCTTTTTTATTAACCCTTACCATGCTTATAATATTGAACTTTACTTCTTTGGTCTACTGGCTTCCGATTAAAGCACGAATCAGTTTCAAGATACTGACATACATGTATAACTGTTCGGTAGGAAACGCACCATCATATTTAATAGAGCTTTTGTCTCATCAAGTGTCAAAACGAACCTTAAGATCATCTGAATCCTCTGTTGGTTGTTATGTTGTTCCTTTTAATAAGAAAATGACTTTTTCCGACAGAGCTTTTAGCACGATAGGACCAAATTGTGGAATGAACTACCAAATAATATGAGAAAATGTGAATCTGTTGAAATTTTCAAAAGACAACTGAAATCATTTTACTTCAAGGACTTTCTTGCACTTTTTGAAGTGACGCTGAAGGCATTGTCTGTTCCTAATTGTTTTGTGCATGTTTGTATATTTCTATCAGTTTTTATTATTTTCATTGTACAATAATAGAACAAAGTCTAGCCCATGTGTTATCATGTGCAGGGGTGCAGGGGTGTAGATTGTTACATGTTGGTGGGGATTGACCCAATCACTGTGACCGTCGCACTGCTGGGAGTATTGTGTATGGTAGCACTGGGAGTAGCACATATAAGGTATATAGCTGTACAACGCCATTGAATATGTATTCTATATGTAGAAATAGGCGTTAAATCAAGTTTCAAGTTTCAAACTTTCAAGTTTCTTTGGTCAGAAAAAGTGAAGCATTGTTTAATATCTGGTGAGTCTATACATGCCTCCCACAATCCCTCAGTGATATTTGTTCCATTAAAAGCCGTTAAATCTTCAACAAGCCAATATGGTACTGATGCACTTGTAATGCTGATAGCTAGAGTACAGGAACTTGATCCTATACTGAAATCTCTTGCCTGTGACATGTCAAATCTGAACAGAAATTACGAATCTGAAATAAAACAGTGCGATCAGAAAGAACATCAAGGATTAAATTGCTTCCAATTCACATATAAAAAGCTTATATCGCGTTATAATAAAGGAACATTAGCCATAAACAATATATATATTAATGTTGATGTTTCAACTTGTCAAAGTAAACAGAATGCTTGCGTTGTAATTAGTTAATTTGATTGGAATGAAATACATGCTTGGTTTTTGATCTTACAAATTATTCTTACTAACATTTGTTTCAAACATTGAATAACACAAAAATATTATCTACCAAATCTATTTCTAATGAACATGAATTATGTGTGTTTTTTTGCAATCGGAACGTGAAACACTTTTTACAACTTTTTGATATGCTCGTTTGTAAAACCATTGATTTGCAAAATTATTAAAATTGTTAAGACTCGTGAAGTTTTGTTTCATATTGATTGTGAAACTTCTATATTAGGTAGAACACAAAAAGAGCCAGTCAAAAATTACAAGTCCAGAGAGGTGAAGAAATATATTTATTTATGCCAAATATAGATGTATTAGTTTGAGAGGATTAAATAAGGTTCTTCAATTATTGATACATGATTTAAAATAAAAGATTAAATATATTGGGTATAATGATCCAATCATTAAAAAATTATTTAGATAATAAACTATAACTATAAATATCGTTAAGACAGTCATTGCTTTTTGGTCAAATTTGAAATAAAAGTTATATATACGTTTTTCTCATAAATGCTATTTTTCATATGTATCAGCTAATTTTCTCTGTTTATGATTCCCCTTTGTGCTATTGTTTGCTAATTTTATAATTATGATTGTGTGTATATTTATATGAAAAACTTAGTTTATCTCAATTATAATAATTTAAAGAAAATAAATATAAAATACTCAGTGCTTTCTAAATAAATAAATAAGTGCAAAAAATAGCAATAACTTGTCTTATAAAAATAGTATTAATTTTTTACAACTCATTATAAACGACACAATATTCACGGTGTAATCAAATAAATATCGTTTATTCATTTAACAATTATACTTTCAAATTGTAATATTCTTTCATATTTGTAAAGGTATTATAACAGAAGAAGTATATATTAAACCAAAATATTTACTTAACGTATGTCATGTCATCATCATAACCTGTTCAACTTATTCTTCTATATTTATCAGTGTCCCCAATTTTAAGAAATAAATACCATAAAAGATCGCATAACATTCAACTAAATCAATCAGAATATAAACACATACGAGCACACACTCAAAATTATATCCATTGCACGCAAACAAACGAAAACTACAGTTATTTACACGTCATAGTTGTCCAATGTCAATTAAGTTTGTTTTATTTAATGTGTAGACTTGATTCATACATTAAACTTACACATATAGGTATACTTACCCGTCTGTAAACAGATAATGGTATCTCGTTGTTGTAATCGCCACTTTAAAATAGCTCATCAAAATAATACGAATATGTAATAAGATAAGAACCAAATAATTGTAGAAGTGAACTATATAACATTGTTTACTGAAATCCAAATATATTTTGTCAATCATTTTAATCATTTATTCATTTTGCGTTCTTTATTTATTACCGAATCATTTAAAGGAATAGCTCTAGTAAAATAACTTTGAACAATGAATAAATCAAATAGCAAAAAACTATACAATGCATAACTAGAATAGCCATTAAAGACATAGTAAGCCTAAGAAATGAATATTTTTTCCTGTATAAAAGACAGATATGCATTTCATAGTGTTGTTATAATGTATATAGAACATTTAAGTATTTTATCACCGTACGGGGGCCATAATGGAATAGCGCTGGATGTAAAATAATGTGTGATAAATGTAGCAACATGTAAAATGGTAGTTTGACTTTCATACAGAAATTAAATAACTTTATAAACTAACATTCAGATTGAAGAAATGCTCAGCTATATCGCTTTTTGAGTTTAATTTTGAAGCTGTAAATTGCAAATATAGGCGTAAATAAAGTAAACTCGCTCTTAAATAATTCTGGTTACAAATTTAAATCGTTCTAATTGTTGGGTTCTCTCACATTGTGGCTTCGCGGTCTAAGAATTTATAAATACATAGTGATTATATTTTCTCAATATTCCGCTAAATATATGTCATGCTTATGTTTAAAGTAAGTCTGTTTTCTGATAATAATAATTTTGTAATATGATTTACGCAATTTGGATCATTAATTTTGTAATTGAGTTATTACCACTAGAAAATTTAAATTATCTTCCAAAAGATCATTATTGTCTACTGGTCATTGTATTAAATAAATTATTGTGTTATCATTAACACATGGTCTGAATTGAAAATTATAAAAACAATGTATCTCGATCATTCATGTAGTTATTTGTACAGACTTACTAAAACCGAGTTTTCAATTGTCAACTGTTTGTCTTGCTTTCCTTGCCCTCATCTGTGATTGACCTGTTTTCTCCTTCACTTTTAAAGTTATAGCGCGCATCTTAATGAGCGGAAAATTCACATAATTATATTCTTTACCGATGCTTAACTTTGATATCCATATGGGGTTCCGACACCCCCCCCCCCCCCCCGTGATTGATGTTGTTTAGTCACAAGAAGTTGGTAAATATATAACTGAAAGTAGCCGTTACTACTATCTTATTGTAGTTGATAAAGATGCGAGTATTAAAGATAACAATCGGGAAGTTGGACGTATATTTGGTGGGACAGTTCACAAACAAACAAAAAGGATAGAAAACCGAATTAGTGAGTACATACATAATAACAGGTAATAAAAATTAACGTATTTACTTTCAGGATCACTTTGATTGAATGAGAGGCTTTTATGGAAAAAGAAAATTATCCAAAAACTATAGTTAATAATGTGTTTAAAGAAATACATATTTCATTTTTGCATAACATTTACATTCATATACATATAAAAAGGACAATGCGAACAAAATCAACACCATGAAGCTATGTATGAGGGCTCGAATCAGAAATTTTACTTTTGGTTTAGTCTTAAAAGCTGCATGCCGGCAAATTTGCCTAAATAATTGAAAAAGATAAAGCCTTAATAAAATTCAAGAAAAGTAAATAATGAACAGTTCAAGTAATAATTAAATTAGATGTTACGTGCAATTAATAACTGGTTTTACAATATTTATAAAAAATAAAAAAATATTGCGTGACTTTGGCAGTAAGGAGTATGGCTTTTTCCCATTTATTTTATTTAAAGTGCCGTTTATAATGTGTAAATAAATGTATTTGATCACTTGAAAATAGTTTACTTTTTAAAAAAAATGTTGCTTTTGTTTTTGTTTTTCAAAATGTTTATGAAAATTAGCCTAGCCTTGGAGGCATGCTGCTTTAAGGGACACCGACACTATAAGGCACCTCAGTCAAAACACTGATAAGGGAGGCAAAGAAGCGAAAACATGACATGACGCGAATCAGCCACAAAACATAATCGCGCGGCCTGTAAGATTCAATACAAATGGTTGGGGACTAGCCTTGCATTTATATTTACATAATGTCATATGAGTTATACAAACATGGAGTAACAGGGAATAAAACTATATCTAGTGAAATATTTTCATAAATATTTTGATAAAACTATGTTGCTTCCAGGAACTCGAAAGACTTATAACAGAATGTTTTACAAAAACAGAATGAAATGTCCCGGAAAAAATGTATTTTAAGAATGACCTGAATCGTATAGAAATAATTGTGTGCATTTTCCATACGCTCTCATGAAATGTATAGAGTATATTCAAGTGCTTTTTATATAAGAACTGGACTTATTTTCATAGAGAGGTATGAAAAGAAATATTTCATGAGTGGCAGTAGCCAAGAGTGAAATATGACTTTTTCATATTTTCATACCACAAGAGGTAGATAAATCCTGTATTTATAAAAAATAAACTTGAATGTTCTATTTATTATATACATTTTTCTTTTATAAGACATTACAATTTGAAACACTTTGATAAAGAAATATATTCCATACAAACAGATGTTTTGGAAGTTTTTTTTTCAAATATCAAACAATTATAACTACAGGAAGACACATATATAAATATCTATATAAACGAGCTATTAAGCTACTACTATTATAGCTTGATGTAGATAAATATTCTTCTTGACAGTAAATTATTCTTATTTTGAGTATGTGATTAAAAGGATTATTGAACTTGTTTAACTTCATTTGAAATGTTTAAATTTATTGAAATCGTTGAATAAAATAGTACCATCGCAGCCAGAGGCTCGCAAAATATAATTCTATTTTATTCGTTCAATTGATTTATTATTGAACCTTTACTCATTAAATATCCTCCATATACGAAATTATTTCATGATACTAAAAAAGCATTTTCACGATTTATCGTATTAACTATGTTATTTTCACTTTGTATATAATCACAAATTTTTGTGATGAATGCAATTACCAAAAAAATAAATCATTCACCTGTTTTTCCAGATGATCGTTCCGTTTATTTTGCTGTAAACATCGAGCTTAAATACAAACGACAAGAAAAGTTCTTTCTTTCTTTAAGCTGTTTCAGTTTTCTTCTTCAGTTAAAGACTTTGTGAATGCTACGTGAGGCGTTTTGATAGTTGGAACTGTGACGGTTGGATTATTTTGCTGTAAAGATGACTCTTAAATGCAACAACGACAAGTAAGCTCTTCTCTTTCTTAAGCTGTTTCAGTTATTCTTCCAGTTAAAATGGAATTGCTTACGCGAGTCTATGAGAGGTGGAACTGTTGAGTTTAAGAATCATCTGTTGCTTGTAGTAAAATACGCAACAAATCGAAGTACAGATTCTTCTGCAAATATGAGCAAAATAACTTTATCGTTAGGAGGTAAATACACATTCTCATTCAAATAATCTAAATTAATAAATTTAAAGAGAAAGGAATTTTGCTTTTTGAGTGTCTTTTGATTATTTCGTTTAACTGAATATGTTTGCTTTATTTCATCTATTAAAACTTGTTTTTGTATTTTAAGGGTTGTTTTATTACGTCTTGAAGTTAATATAATTATTGTTTGATTAACAAAGATGAAGGAAGAGTGAAAAGGTCTTCAGCAATTTTATTGCTTCTAAACTCTTCTTATCTTTGTAGCTAGTATTAATTTTTTTATTGAACAAGATGTGTCTTAAACTATGTGGAAAATGTTCCTGTTCCTAATTATATTCGGATGATTTCAGAATAAATACACATTGTCATAACTGAGTTCTTGTTAGGGGAGGGGGTGTCGTTTGATGTTGGCCGGATCAATGACATATCTTAATATATAATCAAACAAGGCTCCACTTCTTTCAAATTTTGCTGTTCGTGGCGGTTTTAAGATTCTGTTTCTTTCTTGTTTCGCTCAGTTGATTTAGTTATAGCAGCAATGTCGTGTTTGCAAGCACACACAGAATCTCGGTCTGACAATAGATGGGCACATCACTTTGTATCTACCATTGACCGTTCCTCTGTAGCGGCTATTGTTGTTGATATGTTGTCTGCATTAGAAGAGCCAGTGGTCACACCGGATATAGTTCAATAGGTTTACTGGCGAGAACAAAACGGTTGATTAATACTTAGCACCGCTGATGAAACATTTGAAATATGTGGTCACTTGTATTGTATTAAATACATCATATAAATGTCAATGTATGAAAGTGTATCACACTTATCTTGTACACAATGCGCCTGTAGTCAAAGCACTGTTTAAATGCTCAGGTTCAAGGAATTCTTTTTAGCTATTTAGCAGAATACAATATTATGTCATGTGTATAGTTTTTTTAACTTTAAGCGTTACTTTAATTAGCAACAATAAATAAAGCATTAACTTAAAGCGATATAAAATATAGTCCAAATGCTATATTGTTGTGATTTTTCATATTGGTAACATCTCAGAACAGTTTCTCATACATGAGTACGTTGTATTAACTAAATGCAAAATGTTTTATATTCTAATATACCGCAGTCAACTGGTTTTGTACCTTGAAAAGAATTTTCCTGCAGCTAGCTTACGGAACCTCGATGTGTGTTTCTATTTAGATTACCGCTTGTTTCTGAGATAGAGCACGGAATGGCAATTGAGCGTTTTCTCCCCAAGTAAAGTCGCCAGTTATTCATGACAACTCGGCGTGACTTAAATCCAAACAACATAAGGGTTTTAAGCAAAAAGCAAATTCGATGGCACTTTAAATCATTCCTGTACTCCAATGAAACAAGCTAGAAATTTAATCTTTCTTAAATCGTTAAATAATGTTTTAGTAAGTGTAATATTAAACTGCCATCATTATGCTTGTACACATTGAGCAAATAAAGTTTCAAAATTTCCAAGAACAAGGCTGTTCGACGTCATTTCAATTAACAGCAAGAAGTAATAGATTAACACTAGGAAAGCATGGTGGAAACTTGAATCAGTCAAAATATGAGATCTTGATATCTGTTATTAACACTAAATTATAACTTTTTTATAAGATAAATTAATGTCCTAATCCAAAAAAAGGATAATCAATTCACGATTCGAAGAATTGGGTAGGGTAGTATTACTTTAAATGTGTGAGCTTAAAATGAAGGGTTTTTTTTTGTTGTTGTACAGAGGTTATCTAGGATATTTTAGTTTATTCTTAGACTAGAAAATGTTCCATAAGCTTTACAGTAAATTATATTGTGATTATTTTTAATTTATTAAAACTAACATGTTTGATTCAGAACAACCAAGTACCGTTTGATAACTTTTAGTTGTGTAAAGTAGAGCATTTCCCGAAGGTTATCCGACAGAGCAAAGTTGTCGAAGCCAAGTATATATCAATAAATGTTTTAAGAATAAAGAAACATTCTTACATGTGTTACAAGTCAAAAGGCAGAACTAAATGAAATGGAATTTTAAATTTGAATAAAAGCTCTGCATTATTGCAAAATCAATTTAATACAAATTGTTTGCATCAATAAGCATTTGTTTTCTGAAACAACGGCTATTTTGTTTCAATAGTGATTGCATAAATATTTCATAAGGATTTTTACCTTGAATTTTACGAATTATCATTGTAATATTTAACAATTCACTTATTCAGAACAAGTCATAAATGATTTGTAAACAATAACAATAGAAATTGGCGACGATTTAGAAACATTGAATGCAAGCCCGTTTATAATTTATCATAGACCTTTCATGCGATAAGAACTCATTTTCCATTCCCTTTTTTGCACACTTAGGAATGATCATATTTACACAGTGATTGTATTAGCCGGTTTCCTGTTCCTTATCAAAGATTTAAGACTGCCATAACAATTCAATGGTGTCGCTATAAAAAAAATAATAGAACTTCATCCGTGCCAATCGATTCAAATTTTTGTTCGGGCATAACTAAAAGGTTTCATAGAATATCTGATAAATGTTTTTTGTTTTTAAATCAAACAAATCGTTTGAATCATGAATCATTTATGTTAAATAGAACAATTTTTATTTGAATATTGAATATTGAAAGCATTTTATTTTCGTGATCATTTCAGTGCATTTTGTCATTCTCCATAAATAATGTACCTGCTCAGATATTAATACAGAATTATTTTACTAAAAATGTTTTGATAAAAAGTATATATATTTAATAACAGACATTTCTTACAATGGAAAAATATCTTCAAACAATTTTAGCAAACAAAACCCGTTAGGAACATCCCCTCGATACACTCAATTTATACGGGTAATCTCTTCCTCAAAATTTCAGTACATCCTTAACAATTGAAATATTTCGATTAAAGCAATCGTTTGCTATGAAAATATAATGGGATGGAATTATATAGCTAAATTTTATAGTATGATATAGCAAAAAGCAAATCCCAAATTTCTAACACCTTCGTTTGGACAATAAATCATTTTATTTTTAACATATCGTTCAATCAATATGCTGTCTGGAATAATGCCATTTATTATGTCTCTGACTTACGAAGAAAAAATTATGTAAAAGGAGTAACACACAAATCTTGCACACGGAGTAACACATTAACGAAACAAAAAAATTACAAACAAAGGAATTTAATGATCACAAATTTGAGTTTAGATACGTATATTAACATTATAATAATCAATAATCTCTATTCTTTTAGATAACTGATCATGATCTACGTAATTTAAATTTAACTTCAAAGTTCAAATTAATCTTGTCGACATTCATGGTAAACGACCAAAGCAAACACGGGGCGTTATTTTTCAAAACAGTAAATGAATCATACAAAAACATTTAAAAAGGTCGCTGACACTTAGACTCGTGTGAAGGAGAAAGAGGCGGGGTTCAATATTGGCAAAATTGAAGGAAAAAAATATTAACCGTCAACATCAGAACATGATATATATAAATAAGGGAGATAGCCTTTCACAGAACGTAGCCGTAAATAACGTTTAGACACACTCGGTCACCAAACAAAAATTGAACAAAGGCAATAGCGCACAAGGCGGAGAGAGGTGGGGACATTGCTATGTAATAAACACAAATATAAACAAATAACACTGCGAAAAAGACATGGATATACAGAAGTGTACGGAATTCCGTATATCATTAATATACGTGTAAGAATACGGGAAACTTGAAATACGGAGATGTACGGGACCGTATATTATATCAGTCCGTACATGACTAGTATACGAACTCCGTACACTCGTAATATACGTGAACTTTGATGTACGAAGTCCGTATTTTACTAATATACGGAATTTTTATAACAAGTCCGTATATTACTAAAATACGAAATTCTGTATTCGTGCAAATACGGATTCTGTATATAGAAATAGCGAATGAAAATTTACTTCTGAAAAGCCTATTTCCTGTAAGAGTAAAGAAATTGTCTGATCATATATTTGTCAGACATTAGACAATTAACACAATGCAAAATTTCCTTGAGTAATTAACGCGTCAATTGCGTACAAATACACAGAACATGTAAGACATCCACCTGTAACATGCAGACGCGGTATTTTAGCTCAATACCGCTTGGTATGCTTTTTAGCATACACCCGCAGATAAATAGCGAATTCTTTACAATTGCGATTGACGATTAGATAGTACTGTTTCGCATGTTGCATCAATGGTGAATCATGCTATTTTGCAATTTCCTTTTCATTATCATTATAATATTTTATAATGATAAGCCAAACATGAGAAAATGATAAAGTTGAAATTGTGATGTTCAAAACATGAATTAATTATAATAAAATCGTGAATCTGTGAAGTTGAAATCGTGAAAGTTAAATAATTGTGAAATCACGAAGATGAAATCGGGATTGTCCACACAGCAATTAAATTTTACGTTGATATATGTCCTATAAAAAATAGGCTATACATAATATAATACATGTACTTGCATATGTGAAAAAAAAAAACAATGATATCTCATTCATTCATTCATTCATTCATTCATTCATTCATTCATTCATTCATTCATTCATTCATTGAATCAATCATTCATTTACTTATTCATACATTCATTTATTCATTCATTACTCATTTATTCATATATTTCTTATTTATTTATTTATTTATTTATTTATTTATTTATTTATTTATTTATTTATTTATTTCAGGAAACAAAGATTTGCGTTTCTGTACACAAGTGTTGAATAGAAATCTTATGTTGTTCTATGGAATATAAATCCGTGGTAGATCCGAATTCCCCATTTTTGATTCATTTCGCGCGGTCTGATTTATGACATAATATTGTGTAATAGCCACGTGCTGTATTGCCATAATCGAAGACAATACTGATTAAGCCGGATATTGATCCGGATATTGATCATAAACGCAGCAGGGTATATCGAGTGTCGGTTTTCTCCGATTAGGTAAGTTAGCGCAATTGGTGTTGAATTTCTTAACGGTATTTTTATTGTCAATTTCTAATATAATTCATGTACGAAATAAGGGAATTAAATTGTGATATCATAACCGAGTCTCTATGTGATTTTGTTCCAGATATTATAAAGACTATAACCCGACATATTAAAATGAAACAGACATAGCTGCTATATTCTTTCCAATGTTTTTGCAGCGTCGTGTTGTTGTTATCCTTTAATTTGGCGGAATTCGTCATTTAAACAAGACGACACAATTAAGATTTATCTTAATGTAAACTTTAAAGTACCTTGCCACCAGGTCCAATTATATCTAAGTTAACAAGCTAGAATCAGATGGATGTCACTCGGGGTGTATGTACATGTATTGTTGATAGATGATGTCAAATTATTCGAAATAGCATAATTATCTTGAAAAATATCATCATCATCTCCCGAGTTTCCTCGTCTCCCATCAGCCGTATTTCTGCATAATTCGGTGATTTGAACATTGTTCAGGAAAGGGGAACATGACTGTGCTATGTAAATTAACATTTGTTACCTTGTTAAAATAAAATTATGTATCTAGGAACAGTTTTTGTAAAAGTAAATTTCTGTTTAAAAAAATAAAAATTGTCTTAGTTTGATTTTAAAACTCAAGTTAAGAACATACTAAATTATATATTGATAGTAAAATCATTTTTTAAATTGGACTTTCGAATTTTTACTGATACTTCAAATATTCCTATACTAATAAAGTTTTATTTTAATTATGAAATCCGCAGATAATGTGAGGGATCTTTATACTTCATTTATGTGTATAAGAAAGTAAGTAAGTAATTTATTTTAATGGGGATACGGACAAAAGCCCCCCCCCCCATCTAAAAATGACAAGGTGGACAAAAGCCCCCCCCCCCCATGAAATTTACACGTAGGACAAAAGCCCCCCCCCCCATCAAAAATACAGGTAGGACAAAAGCACCCCCAGTCCATCTCCGTCTATTGAGAATCTCGTCAGTTTAAATCTGGAACTTGAAATATTTTAACAAATAAATGCAATTGTTTTAAAAGATAATTTACCTTAAGATTTAAATTTAAAGGTACAAAAGTTCTAATTTGATTTATTGTGTAATTCGTACTTATAATGCATTGATGTTTTTATGTTTACTTTATTATATATTGTGCAGTTCAAATGTAAATGAATATTTTCAGAGAATCGCTTTTCAAAGCTTATCAAGGAAATAAAAGTGAAAGGCGCATACTTATCTAGATTTATTTGAAGTATAACCCAAGTTCCCGAACACTGGGCGTGTAAAAATAGAAAGTAATCAGTCTGGTCTATAAACCTTAGGGAGGCTTTTGTTTGATGGACTGGGGTGGGGGCTTTTGTCCTATGTGTAAATTTAATGTGGGTTTTTGATTTTACCCGCTTATTGTTGTTGTCACAAAAATTTGTGTAATTTATAAATATTTCTTAGCGCTTCTAAAACGTCTTTTATTATTATTATTATTATTATTATTATTATTATTATTATTATTATTATTATTATTATTATTATTATTATTATTATTATATTATATCATCATCATATATCATCATCATCATCATTATATTATTATTATCAACTATTATCATCATCGTCATCATCATCACCATCATAAGTATAATTATTATTATTATTTTATTATTATTATTATTATTATTATTATTATTATTATTATTATTATTATTATTATTATTATTATTATTATTATTATTATCAAAAAAATAAATAACCGATTGAACATTAGAATCAAAGTTTTGCCTATGAAAATGTATCAATGGTTATGTTATACATGTATGCAAAGTTATCGTTTATGGATACATGATATTTCTAATTTAATATTGCATTATTTTGGATCGAATAAAGGTCTTAATATGTTGGTTTCTTCCGCATTATCACCGACCTTAGTATAAATCCGTGGCATTATTAATGCTAAATGCTTTATTACACCAACGGTATCTGGGCATATCTTATAAATTGTTTTGTACATTTATGCCATATACTGTCTTGCCATATTATAATGCATTGTATATCCTTCATGGGCTACATAGCCTTATGGAATATTCAAAATAAACTTATCAAACTTAAAACTTATCAAACTTATCATATCACGCGTTTTCAAAACAGCCAATGAGTTTAAAGCGTTGGTTTTGTATCACGTGAATCCTATCAACCAATCAGAAATAGCGCGGGCGAAATGAAAAAAAGAAAAAACGGGATTGGAAATGGATAGCAAATAAAATTCAGAATATTGCAAAACAAGGTAGGTTAAAAGCTATTTTTTATCGTTGCAATATCAATATGCGATCAATAGAATAGTTGCATTTTGTGAACAACAGCTTATTTCAGGGCTTAACTGATTTGTTTTTAGAAAACTTTAACACTGTTTAATCTGTTTCGCTATCCAATATGGCGGCCGGATTAGATAATTAAAGCAGCGATATATCCCTAAATTTAGACTGGGAGGTGACGAGTTTGATTTTGATTTCTAAATTGTATCTTGTTTAATTAATATTTTTTATGAAAAATGCAAAAACAAAAAATGAAAAGGGCATTTGTTAAATGCGTTAATCGTAACTTCCCTTCAGGGTAAAAAAGACACCGAGTTTAAATTACGACATTTAAACACCAATCAAGGTATTACAGCCCCTGGACATGGTAGTACTAAGGGATTAATCAGTGTGTGTGACACGACCTATGTATGCTTGATTGGTCAACTAATTGGACTTTATAATCTTGAGCGATCAACAGCAGGGGTGCGAATCAATGTGCAAGAAAGATCATATCGAAAAGGGACACTCAAATTCTTTTTATTTTAATAGTAATTTATGAAATTGGTAGCCGAAAAATAGGTTATGTTTTATCTATTCAATAGAATAACAAAAATTATCAGATTTAACAGATTAACATATTTGAAAAGAAAATTGCTAAATACTTGTAAAAAATAGGTTTATAAATTTTTAGCTCGACTTTTCTATGAAAAGGGGAGCTATCCTACTCGCCCCGGCGTCGGCGTCGGCGTCGGCGTCGGCGTTGGCGTCACACCTTGGTTAAGTTTTTCGTACCACCCCACTTTATTTCAGAAGTATTACAAGTATGGCTTTGAAACTTACCATACTTGTTCACCATCATAACCTCCATCTACAGACAAGAGTACATAACTCTGTCAAGGTTTTTGACAGAATTATGGCCCTTTTTTGACTTAGAAAGTGTATTGAGCTTGGTTAAGTTTTTTGTACCACCTCACTTTATTTCAAAACCATTGGAGGTATTGCTTTGAAACTGACCATACTTGTTTACCATCACGACCTTCATCAACAGACAAGAGGACATAACTCTGTCAAGGTTTTTGACAGAATTATGCCCCTTTTTGACTTAGAAAATACATTGAATATGGGTAAAATCCACTTATTGCCTTAACCCTTTGAGATATTGCTTTGAAACTTTTTAATGCTATTTCACATCATTACCCCCATCTGTACGCAAGAGAAGGTAACTCTGTCAAGGATTTGTTTTAAAAAATTAAGGCCTTTTATCGACTTAGAATCTTGGTTAAGTTTTTAGTACCAGTCCACTTTTTTGACTGAACTGTTTGAGATATTAATTTGAAAGTTGGGAATACTTGTTTACAATCATGATTCCCAAACATGTCCAGGAGAAGGTAATTCTGTCAAAGATTTTATTTGAATTATGGCCCTTAACTGTCAATGTTTTGTATTATAGGCAAGCACTAAAAAAGTTTTTTTTTTCTTTCTTACCAGCCCTCTTTTGACTTAAACATTTCAAACTTTGCTGCAGTGTTCAAGGGTATCACACAATTCAGTAAAATAATTCTTCACTAAATATCTTAATGCTCATGGCCATTGTTCACTTTAAAAATACAGAGATTCTTGTATTGCCTTTTACTGCAAAAACTTTTTTTATTGGCAAGCAATAAAAAAGTCGAGCGCGCTGTCTTACGGACAGCTCTTGTTAGATAAAATTGTTTCTCAGTCTTGATAATTTAACGAGCAGAATACTTGTTTTATATTCGCAGTTTTTATTTTTATACAAATCCCCATTATTTGATGCAAACATAAGTCAATTTAAAGGCTCCGCTCTTTTCAATTTTATTCACTTTTTTAAGTTTCTGTACAAATGTTGTTATATATTTCTTATTTATATTAACATATTCTTAAATGAATACAAATCTTAAACAAAAATAGGAAACAAACATTTCTTTTTTATTTAAATCATAATACATTTAGATGAATAGATAAAATGAAAATAATTGTCAGAATCTTTTATTTACATTAATACAAAGAATGTGTATGATTGCATGTAATATGGCAGTCAGGTGTTAAGTTTAACAGCTAACTGTTAATTCACTTACCCTTGGTGTCAAAGCATATGAGCCGCGTCACGACAAAACCAACATAATTGGGTTTGTGACAAGCATTGATCCAGACCAGCATGCGCATCCGCGCAGTCTGATCAGGATCCACGCTGTTCGCTATCGGTTTCTCTACTTGTTATAGAGATTGTAAGCGAACATCATGGATCCTGATCAGACTACGCGGATGCGCAGGCTGATCTGGATCCATGCTGGTCACAAACCCATTATGTTGGTTTTGTCGTGACGCGGCTCATATGTTTATTTTAACATTGATACGAAGCTTAGATCAGGAGCCTGTTGTCGGTGTAAGAATTTTAAACGGCTCTGTTTGTATTGTTTTAGCATTAATAGTAATTAGCAAGATCGAGTTTACTCGCAGTTCAGGACAGACAACTCTTGGTTTTCATTCGATATTTTTGGTTATTTATCCAGGATTACCCAGATTTTAAATTGTATATACATGAACTGAGTTTTCGACATTTACAATGTATTTTTTATTGGACAAATTAAAATTTAAATATTTTTTTCTTATTATAATTTTAACTCTTTGTTTAGTTTTTAAGATAAACATTACGCATAAGGTGATATCGCATGGGTCAGTCACAAACACGCGCCTGTTTGAGGAAATAGTTATTTAATATTTCATTATACATGAATTTAAACGCTTGAAAAACTATATTGAGCTTCTGTACATCACACATTTTTCGACATTCCATATTTTGACTTATATTTCACATAAAGCAATATGGTAACACTCGCACGCACGCACGAACACACAAAATACATAACTACACATGCACATAAAAGTGAACATGTTCCTACAGTATTAACAATTTCGCACATGTGATCACTTATGAAATATTTTCAATGTTCTCTTTATCATTTTATGCTGAAGTTATATTATGATTTTTCAGGACAGTTAAATCTTCTAGAAATGCAGCTGTGCCATCTTTACAGCAATTGTAGATGAAGCAAAGTATGGTAGCAAGTTATATAGATGTAAGTTCACGTATATATATTGTTGTGTTTTGTGAATGAAATAAGACAATTACACTGTAAAGAAGAGTTACCCAGACTCATATCTATTCCACTCTGTACTGACATCATGTGCTTTATTCTTTCTCAAGGCAAAGTCAAATTTCCTTAATTACACGCATTTATTTTGACAAGAATAAATGTGGTTAGTTATACATACACTGGTTCTCTTTTATATCTTGTTAGAATCAATTCTTTGGCGGAATGATGTCACACTTCATAAAATGATGTCAATTAAGGCATATATGATATAAGCATTTTGCCGCGCATTTGAAAATGCTAAACCATACTTGCTTGTAATATGCAAAAATCAAATAAAATTATATAAAATATAAGAATTAACTCGAACACACAAAATGGTTTGATATAGATGCAATGTGCATGCGACTCTATTTTATTAAATTAGTTTTCTTTTCTTAAACATATTACTGAATCAAAAAATATGTATTTCTTTACAGTTTAATCACTTTTATATATGTTAATGATAGTAATTTGTTTAGTTACTACGTGCGTAAAGCGATAAGTACGCCGCTTTGATAATGTGAGAGTGACGTTACATTTTCTTTTGTACATGTACACTAAAGTTAACAACATTTGTCTGAATAGGTAAAACAGGGTTTTCAAAGCGAATATAATGTCAGATAAGAAACAGAATTTGAAATGTCTTGATGTAAAAGTTAGAATGTCATACACATTAAATTTTATCACAAGTTCGAGCCTCACAAGTTGTCTTACTTTTTTGCGTTTTTCTTTCCATATATATATTTTTTTTAATTTTACATTAGAAAAATGAATTGGGATAGAAAGGCAGTTTTGTTATGATATTTAATAATTTAGATATACATGCACGGATGATAGTGATTTTTATCCTGTATAGTGTGTAGTATGTAGTAGTCATAGTACTTTTGCAGTGCAATATAGTATTTCGTGCAAACTTAACTATAGTTGAAACAGTCTGTGTACAGTATAATGCATTCCGTATAAGTTTGCACCAACTTGCTAAATAGGGCTAAATATAGCTACATTTAAAACAAAATGAGAAGTTAATAGAAAATATCACAGCATTTGTAATCTTTACAATAAATGATACATAACTTTCCTACCTGATTGATAATTTTAAAGCAATATTTTTGGGAAAAAGGTGCAATCCGAGCCTAGCTGTCTTGCATTGATATTTACCACAACCTTACCTACTGCATTACGCTGAGAGTTGGTAAATTTGTTGATAATTTAATTTATATAGCTAGCCTGTTTGAAGATAATAAACACAATATGATAGCTGTTTTACACCTGGATAGTGGACTTGACCACCCTGTCACTTAATTATCATACTAAACGCACAGTACTTGTGCGCACGTGAAACATATTGCGTTGATACGTAAATGTTTCATGTGCGCACGTAATAGTCGCATTCGCATGTATTAACAAAAATATTTCCTATGTTATTTTATGCAATTGTCACATATGATACGTATATTTTATTATCTGAATTTGATTTCATACTATCAGATTAATGCTATAGGCAAGGATATTTTGATTTATATTTCGTGAGAATTATCACTTTATTTTTAGAGATGACACACTGTAAGAGATTCTATTGTCAACTTAGTTAAACAGTCTTGACAATAAAAAAATAATAATCTACACTATTGTATATTGAAGGTATTCATTCGTTGCTGAGATAGTTTTTGAAACAATTGAAATTGAAACAAATAATAATCCAAATTTGTTAAGATTAACGTTTTAATATAATTGAGAAGTATAGCTGGGTATTCCGCTTTTTACTTAACTGGATATCATTGTGCAAACACGGATCTACATCTGAGTAAAAATATCTGTACTTTTTAAGCCTTTTTTCAAACGAATTTACTCCTACTAACGATGCTAATATACATCGTAAAACGATCAAAAAGATTATGTCAGCACTTTTTCCAAATACAATGTTATTTTGTATTAATATATTTTTAATCAATAAAACACTCTTTACATAGAACAAAGATACCATTATCATTTATATTACAGGTGTGAAATAAATATATTCGTAAAGGTTTTATAACAAAAACATATAACTTATCATCCGTCATAGATTAATCATTTCATTTAATTCCTGTGTAAATGATTGCTTATAAATGACATCTTTATCCTAATAATATAAAATAATTTTGAAATTTGCGTTAGAAAAAAATGTATAAATGTATACGTTTAAAAAATGCTTGTGTATAGCCTTTTTGAAAGTTGTGATAACTATTTCCTGACACTATTTAAACATGATTTTAAACTCTCTTTTTCAGATACACACATGCCGAAGAAGATTGTAATATCTGGAGATAACATTTCCTACGTCACGAAATAGACAACGTCACACTGGTCTACGTAACATTCCTATTGATGATTGATATATTTAAGTGCTTTTAAGAACTGTGTTTGAATGACGAATTTCTGTGAATACGGATTTTTGATTTTAATGATTATTATTTAAACTTTCTGTAATAATCAATTTGTGCTATGAACTCATTTTCCTAAAATAATATGTAAATGTTAACACGAACAAATGATATGAATATCTTCAAAATATTTTATGGGTGTAATACAAGTGGCTCATAAAAATCATTGTTAAGATAAATAGAATCGAACTTCAAGTTGGTATAGTTTGTTCTAGATTTAAACAACATGCAATTCATACGGCTTGAAAATGTCGAAACATGTATGAAAATATCGAAACATGTACATGTATAACTCAATCTCTAAAGACAATATCGCAGTGCGGATTTTCTCCACTGTGATACGTATTTCATGACTCTGTATCGCATCATACCGGTATATAGCCGTTCCGTTGCAACGCTACATGAATTTGTGCCTCCGGAATAAGGCTTGCAACAATATATGACTGTTGTAGCGAAGACATGTTTATTTTGTTTAATATATGTATACATATTGAATATATGTTTATGAAATAATAAATATTTAAGAGTGACTCGATTTGGTTTTTACTTTATTATTTGAAATACTCCATTTGTGAAGATAAAGTTCTTAAGCATATGACTTTACAGTTCCCATTCAAAATGTGTAATAAAACATGTTCTGTTGTACAAGTCTGCATTTCGGTCCTGTATACGTGTCACTTATATGTAAATGCATGCTTTTGATATTATCTGTATCTTCTTTTATCAAGAAAATACAGTTCCAACTTCTGTATTCCCTGTGGACAACTAAAAAATGCAATTCCGTATATCCCCTGTATATATTGAAAATACGATTCCGTATATCCCCTGTATATGTAGAAAATACGATTCCGTATTTCTTCTGTATATGTAGAAAATACGATTCCGTATATCATCTGTATATGTGGAAAATACGAGTCCGTATATCCTCTGTATATGTAGAATATACGGTTCCGTATATCCTCTGTATACGAAGAAAATACGAGTCCGTATATCCTCTGTATATGTAGAAAATACGGCCCCGTATATCCTTGGTATATTTATAGTATACTAGGGATAGCAACCTTAATATAGTCCGTATACGGGATTTTATTCTCCGTATACTTCAAAAGTACGAACAAATATACGTACATGTATATGGGGCAAATACGGAATTCCGTATATGCCTGATGCATATACGGACTTCCCGTATACCCGGTGTTCCCTATACGGACTCGTATACTTGGTCCGTATATTCGACGAATACATCCCGTACACGCCCGTATATGTCAAAAATACGGGACCGTATATTCCCGTATATCAGTATATTTTTCGCAGTGTAAGGACCAATTTATAAGACCATTCACGGACCCTGGTATGCGCATTAGTTACTTTTGTCAAATTCTAATTTAAAGTTGCTTTTTAAACCTTTAGAAAAAAACCCTATTTATATTAGAAAATAAGATCCATAATATTTTTTATAATCTGCACTTTAATTATGCTTTAAGTACAATTCCTGTAAACAGCATATTATTGCGAAAGTACCTCTGTTGAATGTGTGAAGCTTTTCGAAACAGCAATGTAATAAAACGTGTAGATATAAAAATTTTACAAAACACAAACCATTTAGAGTGGCGGCATGCACAAGTGGTTACACGTCGGACTAGTAATCTAAGGATTGCTGGTCGCCAGGGTTCTAACCCTGTCATGGGCAAGCTTTTGTTTCAGTGAAACTTAACACTTATTAGAACTGGTTGCTTCAAGGAAACAAAACCGAGAGTGTTTCAATAAGCTTAGAGCTTCCCACTCAATAAAACTAAAATACAATAAGTATAAACTAAGCATAACATCGACTTTAACATATGTTGTAATATTGGATGCATTCACATGGATGAATTACTGACAAACATTGACAGAGTACTTTCGTTTACACATCGTTTTAAATTAAAAACGATGCTAAATTGTTTAAGGCAAATTAAATCTAGCAATATGACATGATATACGAGCAATTAAAATTAATATCATAAGCAAACAACTTCAAAATAAATGTTTTAAAAGACTTTTATAAATGTTTATAATACAAGTGCATTGAAAAAAAAAATTAAAAAATGTTTAAATCTTTGTATCTTTACATTTTTTTATTGGGTGAAATAACAATTGTTTGGCAATGAAAGAAAGAAAAAGAAGAAAAACGGGTAAAAAAACTGTAACACAGTTTCGATTCGGTGCATAAATATTCGGATACAATAAAACTTTCACAAATGAATATAAATCAACATTGACTGATTCAGTGGATTTCAATTAGAGATATATAAGTGTACAATCATACCGCCTTGTTTATGAAAAAAATCATTATGATGTCTTTCCTTTTACGAAGAGACAACATGACTAACATTATTTTCATCATTTTGAGAACAACATTTAAAAAGCACATTACATCATATACTCAGCCTGATAACATTATTTTGTAACAAACATTTTTGAAGTGGTCCTTATACTGATAAACCGTCTGTGTAATCACTTGAGTTTTACTTTGATTCTTTATTTAACTGAAGGTTGTAGTCAATAATTCCATTTTATGTCACTAATTCTGTTTTACAGCTTTCTACAGAGAATTTTAATACCCTCATTAACAGTTTTAATTTAATCTAATATGCGGCCAAAATTGTTACAGGTACTGATTTATAATTGTTGTATAAGATAGGGTTTTTTTTTATCTCCAATCTAGTAATTTTAATTAAATACAAGGATCAAATAAGTGAATTTTCTTTTTTTAATTCTTCAAATTATCAAACACTTTACTGCATTAACATAACAAAGTTCAACAAATATGTTTTCCAGATGTTTGTTCAAACAAAACGTCTAGTCTCTTACATCAAATTGCTGTCTACAAAATATTTACAGCATTTCAGCTTGTTGAAAACTGAGTGAAAAATAGTAAAAAAAAACAATGACACTCTCCAAAGAGGACTTATCATTTCAAACAATCATTCTGATATACAGTGCTATATTATATTGAGAGATCAAATATAAAATTACATAAACTGGTCATTTTAAGTATGTAATTTACTTCGAATTTTCATACGTAACCTTGTTTTAACTTACATAATTTCTTTCCAGTGAAACAATTGAACAATTATTTAAAGTAAAAATCGAGAATGACTTCTAATTAAAAATCTAATTACTTTCTGATAATATCAAATACACTGGAGGCTTTCTGTTGATTTTAAATGGTATTTTAGTGTTTAGCTTTCCCCTTTATTTTATTAGCAAGCATAGAGTGATTTCCTGATAAAAAAGGTCCTTTCAAATTACTTTTCATGGCATGTTTTAATACTACCACACACCTTCGAACAGATGAGCACAATTGCCAATACTGTCGTCGTTTTCCCTGACTTTGGCCGTAAACACACATCCATCTTGAAAAGAAAGGCTATCTCGACTATTTCCAGAGAAACCACTTACACATATTATCATTATTATAATTATTATTATTGTCATTATTATTATTATTATTATTATTATTATTATCCTTTTTCAAAACCTATTCTTGGTAGAATTTTAAAAGACAAATACAAACTTACACTAATGTTTAAATGCATACATTTAAGCATATAGAATGGTTGAAAATTTAAGGCTTAATTTGTCATGTCTGTTATGTATATAATGAATATCATAAGAACTATCGTAAAATTAATTTTAGTTATTCACTTTATTCCAGAATGATTGACTGAATGATTATTTTTGAAATTGAAACTGTTAATAGATGTTCATTATTTTCAGCTCAACCAATGTATCAGCTGAACTATATCAGTCTGTGGAAATGAAACAATTATAGTCAGTACAACTAAACAATTTTGCTTCACTTTAAATAATTAACATTATAAATAGTCGAACTAATAGTCGTATCTAACCATATCATTTCTTTTGTTAAATAATGTTTAGCTGCTTTTTGTGTGTTTTTTTCTTTCTTTCCAGTATTGTTTCTTAATAATCATGTTAAATCTAAGTAAAATATAGTATTGTCCGTTGTTTTGCTTTACGGAAAATTTCTTTTCACTTTCATCACTACACTGCGGATAGAATAATAATGACCCCAACACGAGTGCCAGTTTATACCATCAGCATACGTAGAGTGATTCCCCGATAAGTACAGTCCATTCAAATTGCTAGCATGACAACCTTTATACCACCATCCTCCTTTGAACTTTTGAGCGCAGTTGTATTTTGCTTCGTCGTTATCCCTGTCTTTAGTAGTAAACATTTTTCCATCATGGTATATAAGACTATCACCACAATTCCCGGAGAAACCACTAACATGCAATGTAAAATTTGAATCTTCGTCGTCAACTCTGAACGTGTGATACTGGGCATCAGCATGTGTAGATGATACGTCTTCAAATGCTTCCATTTCAATTTTCAAAGAACTGTCTATAGTAGTAAGCCAATATATATTCTCAAGGCCAAGCCAGTACTCTCCTGATCTGTTACCGAATCCACAAACATAATCTGTCCATGTTCTGTAGAAGTTTTCTGACCCATCCAGTCGACGTTGTATAACTGTCCATCCACCATTTGTCATATCGCACCATGCCTGTATGCTTAACCCACCGACAGGTATTATTGTATACATACCGTCGTCTTTGCATCCTTTTTCAAAAAGTGCAAGGCAATCCTTTTGTTCTGTAAATCAAACAAGCAAACTGATTTAAGAAAATAAATGAATAACAATAACTAGCCCAAAAGACCTTACCGATATCACTATCAACTTGAAAAGAATAAGTATTACATTTCGCATTAAAGTATATATTATTCAAGATGTTTCGATTACAAACAGAGAAATAAACCCACACTTTTTTTAACTTCCCATATTCTAATTGGACTTCTGTGTAGTATTTGCATAGATTACAATGTCTTTTGACAGGTTAAATAAGGTCACGTGGTACATATTTTCAGAAATCAATATTGCTGTTATTGTTAATCGATTCGTTGGCTAATTTTCCTAATTTAATGTGAATGATCATCCCCAAAGTGGCTACAAGCATCTGTGTTTTTATGCAACTGTTTCCAACCTTAAGCGTTCAAAACTTCCGCGCGTTTAATAGTTAAAATGTAAACACCTTGTTTGCATCTTCAAAGGTTGAGCATAGAAGGCAAAAAAAAAGCAAATAATTGTCTGAAGATAACATTTACTGAAACAAAACAGGCACATAAACAGTTAAGACATGCAACAAAGGTGTTTAAAAGAATTTCATCAGTGCACTTAATGTCCAAACATCTACAAAAAAACTTTAGAAGTGGTAAGATAGCTACACATCCATGTCAATGTACTGAACAAACTGGGGAAAACATTTGATAGGATCAGATTAAATCTACATCATTGCCCGTATACATTTGTTCAAGTTTGACTTCTCAACGAAACTTTTTTCATGACTAGTAGATATCTAAACGTACTCAAGGTAAAAAGTACATCAAAAGCCAGATTGAAATAAAGGGATGTGTTGATGCTATTTCATTTATATAACTGTAAAAGTTAAATTAAAATTTCATATCATTAATGTATGTGTTTGGGATAACAAAAACGGCATATATTATCTTGTTACATTGATAATTGTTTCATTCTTTGTTTTCCTTTTTCTCTCTGGATAATTTTTACCCTTCCCGTTATTAATAAATAAATATACGGTAGAACTTCTATGAGTCGATTTTCTCGATGTGCCAAATAAAATGAAAGTCCCGATTTTTCCACCTATATAATTTTTATAAAAATCTATACATGAGTCAAATAAACTAATATACAATGTATACATAAATCAATTAAAAATATGATATAATAAAAACAACAAAAATATTTGCCACCTCCCTTTGAAATTAAAAGAAATAATTAACTAAACATACCAGTAACAGGACGGTATGCAAGCATTGACCCAGGCTCCTGTTTATACGAAATCGTTCCCGTAACAAAATACGTATCACACAGACGAAATCGTCTTCTATAGACCATAACATTTATGTGAGTTTTGTTATTTCGGAAATGATTCAAACACTCTGTATAACTCAAATCTGATATAGATGATAAGCACGATTTTGTCTCCAGTCCATGATTATAGATAATTTTTTCATCTTGAGCATCTATCAACAAATTTGTGAACAAATGAAACATATAATAACATATAATCCTACGAGCATGCATTCTGTTCAGCATTTTAAACAGGATTTGCCTTCAGTCACTTACATTTAGTCTCTTTTGCTAATGGCATTACATGATTCATGCTTAAATACTAAATGCTGAGACATAAAACGTAAAGCATTTGTAATCAAGCCGGAATGCAACTTCTACTGCGTATTTATTATCAAATGACAAAACAAATAAAAACCATATTAAAATTGCGATGTTTATTCGTCTGTGTGTAATATGAACGGAACACACTTTTCGTCACAATGACTTAATTGTCTGTTATTTGGAAGCAACCTATATATAATGCATGACTCTTTCAAATGTATGGAATATTAAATAATTTGTAATCAATGGATACATTTAAGTTAAGCATACTAAATTTTTGTTTGTGCACACACACACAAACACGCGCGCGCGCACGCACGCACGCTTTGTGCTATCCATTTCCAATCATGTAACTTTGTTTTGTAATTGCCTGAACAGAAGATAATCCGTTGAACGTATTATTTTGCGTGTGCTATGCTTGTTTTCTGATTATGATCAATAGGGAAACATTTTTCATTTGATGATATCATATTTGTTGCTTTAATTCTTGAAAAGAGCCCTTCTAATAACAAACCTTTAATTGTTTCATACAAAACGTTCTTTTCTCGTTAACCGTAAGATAAATTAATTTTTATCCATACAGGTGTCCTTTAAGGCATACAACTGACCTATGTTGCAATCAACGGTAATATTTTATCAAGTCATTGGACTTATATAAGAAAAAACGAGACTTTTGCAAAAAAAAATGTTTTCGTTTGGTCAAATATTAATTCCTTCCTCCATCAGTACGCAGAAAATATTAAAAATCACCTCACATTTTATTATAAACAAAAATGAAACGAATTGTAATTATAGTTATCAATGCCATAAACATATTAAATGGTTGAAAAACAATGTATGGTAATTTACAAACCCGAGATAAAAAAAATCTGATTGCAAATGACAACTTCTAAATGCGGATTGCCAATATCGGAACATGCTTTGTAAAGCTACTTGTCTACTATTTAAAACTGTAGGTGTTTAAACTAATGCATATCATTATACAATTCAACAATATTTTAAAGAAAGCTGCTTACGATTTTAATAAAATTAAAAAAATGACAAACTGTTCAATTGTTACGAAATGACACAATGTTAAAATATGTATGATCTAGATTGAAGGTGGTTTTCGTTAAAAGCCTTTTATGTAAATTTAGTTGCTGACTTTTTAAAGACTTGGAAATTGAATTACATTCTATAAATAGACATTGGAACTTTTTTCTCCTGTTATACAGGAATTTGAACATGTGTATGTTTCAGGAAGATCCTCAAGATTATAAACTTATTTTGGAATGACCAATGAGATTCCCTGATCTCAGTTTGTAATTGTTTAATGATCAATGCAAATTTTACATGTATTCAGTTCTGCTCTGTAAATTGTACATGAAGTCAAGCTTTTTGATCGGAAAAACAAAAACTATGTCTGAAATGCTTGACTCTGTTAATGTACCATTTCGATCTACTCACACCATTGGTTATATTTAGCTATACTATCATTTGAACCGTACGGATGGCAACGTATTTAACACCGATACCACATATTGGTCACCTGTTCTCCACCTATTTACTGCAGTTAAGAAATTGACGAAAGGTTAGCGAATGTGTAAACTTCTCGATCGGTGAAAATATTTTATTACAAATAACCGATTCACAACCTGTCTACAACCGGTGAAAATATTTTTTTACAAATAACCGATATACAACCTGTCTACAACCGGTAACATCGATGGACCGTTAACACAGAAAACCAGACAGAAAATGACGCCTGGCAGCCGATCAAAACAGCGTTTGATTTATATTTTAATTTATAAAATAATTTATGAGTGTGTATTATGTATAAAATTGTTTTAAATGAACATATTTCATTCATTACACCACAGAAAGAGAAACACAAACAATAATTAACAAGGCAGATATGTCTGACAAACATTGGGAGAGTTTAACTATATATAATAAAGATTCTATATTATTCAGAGGCTTCTTACTTATGTTTGAATGTAGCAAGTGTACTGGTGTATTTGTTTGATTGCAGATATGTAGTTTTGTGTGGTTATGTACATGTTTTTTATTTATCATCGAGATTGCCCTTAAGGGGCCTCTAAAAGTACTAAGCTGAAAACTAAATTACATTCTGTTTGGTTCTAATTAATTAAACTATGCAAATTTATACGTGAAACATTTATAATAAGACAAAGCATTTGTAAACAACTATACTTTACTAAACATATTGAAGGCTGTTTCCTGTAATCGTTTATATGTTTATCTATTTTATATACTTATTTCCACGTTACAATAAATATTTGATGCTGTGTTGTAACTGTATTGTAAAAATGTCTGTGTTAGATAATTATCATGTTCATGCGCATACATATTTTCGAAATTGAACATCCTCTTGTATATGCTCATTATTCAGTGAGTTCAACCAATCATTTCTATTTGTATTTGTCATGCGTAATATGTATAAATGTTAATTGTGTCATGTGACAAGAAACATAATTGTTTACGTTACTTAATAAAGAATCTCGAATCTTGAATCTTGAATCAAATTGGTTAACATCAAATAAAAGAAAGAATAATTATTCAGATTTACCTCTTTGTTTTCATCAACTTTCTCACCTTACATTATTATTTCAAATGACATATGTTCAGATAAAAATTCTTAGATGTTCCAAAATTGAAGCCATTTTTCTGTTTTCCCCCTTTTCAACTTATTTATTCAGTTTAAGAGTAGCGTTTATCAATCATTTTATACATGTATACGTATATGAATGTGAAATATACAAATGTATATGTATATGTTTCGCCTTCTTTATAATTCAGATTTCCAGAGAAAGCTATTTTTAGCCATGCAATCAAATCGGTTTTCACAGAGGCATTACAAGAAATATCAAAATACCGTTATCCATGAGAGTTAATCAAAATGTTGATTTTTGTTAGGAAAAAAATTGTTTGAAGTAATTTTTAACAAATTTACTTGAAAAAATAGAGTCAGTTTGTAAAGGGCAAAATTATTTTGCCAGTATACCTGTCAGCTTTATGGACAACGCCATGTTTGTTCTCGAAATCTTGAAAATTACCCACTCAGTATTGGTTTTCCCAGAGTTAAAATTAGAAGCCGCACCGCTTCCAAAAATACGAAAGCTCGCCAATGATTTGCAGTGTGAAAGGTCACAAGAAATTACTTTATTTGGTCACGATCAGATCTAAAAGCGGAGCGTTATTAAGAGCTGATTTTAATCAGATATGTGAATTATAATAATAGGTATTCAAATACATTATGTTCATTTGTACATGTTTAACTTGAGCTGAATTGACTATATATTTCAAAAGATTGACTATTATAATTTGACTGACCAACAGTCGATATTGGAAAATTTTAGAATAAATTTGTTAATCTGCCTAACACATACAAACTGCCTCATTCATTTTATGAATTGAACGTAACAGGTAAATAACAAAGGAAATTTATGGAAATCCGTAAGGCCAGAAGAGTTTTTCATCATTCATACTAAGTAAATTATAGAATTAAAATGCGTTATATTAAATGTAAATTCATTTTCATTTTCACCTTTTACGACTTTTATAAGATTTCATCGGCATGATGTCATTTTAAACTAGGATATATTAGGGTAAGTTATGCTCAAATGGAAACAGTGAATCGACAAATTGAATATACATTTATTTGCACTTAAAAATAATGCAAATTAGTTACTAATATGTAAAGCTATTTTCTATATAAATGCTGTAACTGTTTCACCTAATTTGTAAAATTCCCTAATTGTAATAAAGATGTTGTTGACGGCATGTTTTGTAAAACAAACATTATTTGATATTCTTATCATTCGATAAATCCATGGCTGGCTTAAATGATACTAAAATAACCCATGAACAATACCGAGATAATATTTATTCACTCAATATCTAAATGGAGTAACTGAAATAGTTCTTAACAGTAGAATATATTGCACGATTTCCTCGGAGGTGTTCTATCGGCTTCATGTTTTCATTAGCTGCCAATAGGTTAAAATGATATAGAACAAATATTTACCTTCCTTATCGATATTTATCAATTAGTTTAGTTCCTACAAATTTATTTTAGTTCGATTGCGTTGGGAGCTATAACATGTATAAGCTTAATTAACACTCCCGAATCCGGGAAATGATCAATTTAATTTGATACATGAGAACAAATATTTTCGTAGCATGTTATCAATAGAAAGCATCCATGTTAATATATGTATTTATATGTATTCATGAGCTAGTTTCGTGATAAGATAATATATATTGATGTAAAATTCGAATTTGTATATTTGAGCGATAGGATAATAGGACATAAATGAATTGCATATAAAATGCAATTGGTTTGCATATAGAATGCAATTGGCTGGCATATATTAAATGCATTTGGTTTGCAAATTAAATGCAATTGGTTGGAATATAAAATGCAATTGGTTTGCACATAATATACAAATGGTTTGCATATAAAATGAAATTGGTTTGCACATAAAATACAATTGGTTTGCTCATAAAATGCAATTGTTTGTAAACAATTTGACATTAAACATGATTACAATCAAGGATATTAACAATCCGGTGAAGGAAATATTTTATAATAAAACACAAATAAAATTCAAAACTTCACTTAAAAGAGTATGCTATAATATATACACCAAAATGGTAGACGAGGAATAACTTTTTATGGAAATAAAACAAAAACAAAAAACAAATTGAATCAATTCTATATTACCTTAAAACAATAGCCATTTAATGATTAATTGTTTTTATGAATGCTATACTTTGGTAACGATTGGTGCCTTTATTTAAAATGTATTCATACTGTGTTTACCTATACTGTGAAGACTTTAAAACGTAACATACATTATCTGTGTGTACTCAAGAGATGTTTATTTTACATTTAAAAAGAAACTGTCTAAGAATTATCCGTAACAATACATCAAATTAAGATTTGAGCATACCAATATATCTTTAAATGACTCCATTACTATAACTAAAACCGTGATAATCTTACGGAAGGTAAGAAATAATTTATAACAATTGACCTATTTATCATGGAAAAATTATAATTTACCTCGCATAAAATGATATACACTTTCTTTCAAATAAACATATTATAATTTTATTACTATTATTATTATTTGTTGTTGTTGTTGTTGTTGGGGCGAGAGAAGGATTAATCATTGTAATTTAGAAGCAAAAACTTTGGAAAAATGATGTGTAATAAATACCTTTATTTGAGGTTAAAAATGCCCATATTATATGCAGCAATCAATTCTACCATAAAATTCTCTTACATTTTCGACAACCTAATTGCTATAGCAATCATAGTATCGTCACACAATTCATCTAAATTCTTTTCCCAATGGAACCATGACAACAAATGGACTAAATGCGTGAATTGTTATAACGTCAATAACTTATTGAAGAATTCCTTTTTTGTTTTGATAAATGATTCGGCCCAAAGCGGAGTACTTATTAAGTCCTTTATTTCCTACTTGCTTCCACAAGGATTATTGCAAGGCTTTCAATACCATGGCATTTTATTTTTCCACGTTTGTTAAAATGATTAATTTCTGTTTAAAATCAAATTTGATTTGGGTTCTCTTTACAATTACTTACTCATTGTCAGCAGCGAAAGGAAAAGATTACTTGACATCATATTTTGAAATAGAAAAGATATTTCATATTCCTACATATGATGATGATGTATCTTCAACGCGAGAAAGGTCACTGGTGTCATGCATTTGTCAGTGTCAGATACTGGAATCGCCATCGTTTTACTATGTCGAAGAAAATTCAACGTGTTTTTGTTGTTTTGGTTATGCAAAAAACACAAGCAATCAGGTTGCGGTGACCTCTGGAATAATCCATGGAATTAGAACAGACACGATGTCAACAACGTATATTCAAGTAAGACTTTTTATTTCTTTATGGTGTACGTTTTATGTTGACATGTAACTATATAATATTGCGTATCTGTACAGGTTGATGCAAGGTGAAATTATATTAAGAAAAAAATTCTATAACGCTAAAACTTTTGACATAAACAAATAAAGTGCAATTAGACAGTCTTAGGTAATTAGCATTTTACAAGCATAACAAAGCATGACAAAATGTCAAAATGTTCCTAACACACCGTTCAGCGTTAAGGTAATTGAATGAAAGTATTGTTATTTTATACATTTTGTTTGTTTATTTGCCAGTGTTGTGTCATCAATTAGAAAAATGCTTAATGCGGGTGTCAACAACTGAAAGATACATTAACAATCTTCACTAAATTGTTTATTATCCCTTTAGAAAATAAGAATTGTAAAAGTGTACTTATCTGAACTACATTGGTTATTTCGTTCGAAGGCCAATCCGTTTTGAAGGGTTCCGAATTATTTCAGGCACGAGCACTGAGTAGAACCACCGACCGTTGCGACTTTCGTACGCTAGATGGTTTCCCAACGTGAAAAAAAGGGTACCTGTCTGGATTCGAAACCATAGCTGTGAGATTATAAGGGCTCAAAATAATTTATAGAAAAAGTTACGCCTATTCACTTAATGTTTTAGAAATGGTATAATTGTATTTACTTTAAAGGGAGGCAACAAAAATGTAACAAGTCTACACGTTCAAAAAGAGGGAGCTGAATGTCTAGCGCTTTACCAACAAGGCTATACCGATGACGGTGTTTATGAGATCAAACCAACCGGAAGTACTGCTACTGATGTGTGGTGTGATATGACCAATGGTGGATGGACGGTTATACAGCGCCGGCAAGACGGATCTGAAGATTTCTACAGAAATTGGGAGGAATACCAACAAGGATTTGGAAACAGGAGTGGCGAGTATTGGCTTGGACTTGAAAATATTCATCATTTGACAAGTAACGACAGTTCCCTGCACATATACATGGAAACATTCCCAAATGACAATAAGAATCCGTTTTCTGCTTTTGCTGAATATTCCATCTTCAAAGTTAATGACGAGAGTGATAAATACAGATTGTTAGTTGGGGGGATTTCCGGCTCCTGCGGCAATTCCTTGATTTATCATAATAATAATCCATTTTCGACCATGGACAGAGATAATGACGCCTGGGACGATGTTGACTGTGCAGTGGCATTTAGCGGTGCTTGGTGGTATAAGGCATGCCATAAATCGAATCTAAATGGATTATACCTTAATGGAACAGGAGCAGACTTTGGTCGCGGTATAACATGGGACTTGTGTTGGGGTCAAACTTACTCTCTCAAGACAACTGTTATGAAGATCAGAAGAAACTAATTAACAGTTTTATCTATTTCATGAAAGTCAGCTCTTTTACTTTCTTTATTTGTATATTGTATATCTTATTACACATGAGCTGACATTTATCACTATATGTTGGGCAAAAGATCAACCTTGCTATGGATTCAAATAAAACTTAACTCATACAACTACGTGAACAATGCTTTTGTAATGTTGTATTTTTGTAATGTTGTATTATAATCTTATAATGTAATTAATTATTAAAGATTTGAAGACAATAATGAAAGACAATAATATATTAAATCCATGCGCAAGAGCAACAGAATTTCATTTTATAAGCAAATTATTGTATTATAACTCCTAGTAAATGGAAAATACTAAAAATAAAATCGTTATAATGCAATCAAATGTTTAGGATATAACTCAAAGCTTACGTATACATGTTCAAATAAGGTAATTCATAATCGAATATATTTCCATTTTAAAAACTGTCCAATGGCAGGCTTCCCGAGCAAGCCGGGTATGTTCTTTTTTGTACAAATAGATTGAAACAACCTTTGTGTAAAGTTCGCTTAGAGAACCAACATTATAAACCATTGTGACAAATTATCATTTCTGACGAATTAGTTTAAAATAGATAACATTTTGTAATCACGAAAGATGAGATGCAAAAAACAAAAACAAAAATATTTGAATGCAATGTCACATTTTAACACTCCGTGATTTTGTCATATGAACAAAAGAAGAAACGGTATTTAACTGCCAATTAACACGGGTTAGGGACTACATGTATATTCGGCTGTTAATATTTCTCCCTCGATAATATACATGTAGTTAACACATTTTTAAGGCATTTTTCTTGATATTTTCCGTTTTTCCGATGCTTTCTTTTCATATACATTGTAATGCTAAATTAATATCTTTATACACACTACCCCCACATGTTGGATCCATATCAGATACAAATCGGCACCAATTAGTAAGCAGCGTAATGGACGTCATCCTAAGGATACATCGCATTCATAAAGGCGCTAGAATGACGTCATTTTAAACTGACAATAATGATTAATCCAGCACTGATGTATACACAATACAATCCAGTTTGACATGTTAGTGTTAATTGTTGAAAACTCGATTGAATAACTTTTTATTCTTATTATTTCTTTTGATCAATAACTACTTTATCCTAGCAACTGTATGGCACCGGAAGAAATCTCCGCTTGCAAAAATAGCATTAGTGATCTTCTTTACTTTTGTCTCATTAGAGTCGAAATAACATCGGTCTGGAGTGGTGTGTTTCGGCTATTTTACACCGGCTTTGTCGTTTTGATTTGGAAAAATTAACCACGAAGGCCATAGGCATCAAAACTCTTAACAGAGGTGTTAAATAGCCGATAAACACCGCTCAGACCGATATTATTTCTTTAATGCACGTTTTATTCACGCCCGGCAAACTGTCGCTCCACTTCAAAATTGTGGTGTACGGTAAAACGAGCGAACGGCATTTCCAAGATAGAGCGGAAGGCGATTTAAACGGATAATTGTAAGTGTTGCTTATGTTTTTGTCTTGTTATTCATTTGAATTGTATTTTTTCGAAAAAAGGAAAATGTAGTTCCGTGTAGGATTGTTTAAGGGGTTTCAATGATCTAAGCTATTACAAAAACAAAGTTATGTTTAGCCCGGGAGAACTTATCTCCCTGAAGAAGCGAACGATGATTTGTAGAATATTGAACTTCTCAACCATTAAAATGCCATACCCTTCGGATTTATTTAAAAAGTGTATTAGGAAAATATCAACCCGTAATAAGGACTTGTCATTCGTGCAACATAAATTACTCCTGAAGAATTTCTTACATCTGTAAATCGATATGTGTCGAAAGTAGTAGAGCCAAAGGGCAAGAGATGAAGCGAAAGGTTCGGTGTTGAGCGCAAGGCTTAATTTGGCATATTGGGAGGAGCGTGGTCTATGAATTTTTATATATAAAAGCTTTAGAAGTTAAAATAGACATGATCAAGTATTGAGACTGATATATATATATATAATATATATATATATATATATATATATATATATAATATATATATTATATATATATATATATATATATATATATATACCTTTTAAAGACAACTTATAAAGCGTGATATCCTTTCAACGACTATAGCGTAATAAATGTAATCGCGAAGGTGTCACCTATGGTTGCCGTATAGATTCTATTATTTATGTTCCAAATTTGGATATTGCCCAATCATTGAATCATATGGCGTAAAACAGGGTGCCACTTATTCGAGGTCAATCATGATTTTTGACACGGTAATGTACATTTAAAAACGTGTGTCCGTGCAAAATCGAATATTTTCAGTTCTACCGCGAACAAATGTTTTCGAGCAGGTACATGTAACACGATTGTTCCCGCCAAATGTTCAGATCAAACACAAATAAGCCACGTTTCCATGAAATAGAAAGACTTTTGTAAGGTGGGGAATCTCTATGAAAATGGTTGACAAAGTGTCAGTCGTTCTTAGGATATTAAATATGATAAACAAGATTAACAAGGAAAGGCGGCGTTCAATGAACGCCACCCTACGCAACAACAACAGATGGCAAGGAGCCAAGGAGGCCCTCAAACAAAAACAGGACAGGGCGCAATGCAGAGCACGGACAGGTCAATCACTTATTATAAAATGAAACATAAAAAGAAATTATAAAAACCGACAAGGAAAACAAAGAAATAGGGGAAGGGGATACGAGACCCGGGGAAGGGGGTGTATATTAGTGTTTCAGTTATGTTTCAAGATACTTTCTTTCTTATTTAGCATTGTTGTTTAGTTTACCATTTTCCTCTCAAAGTTTAAATGGAAATGTTCTCTTTTGTAATCAAACACTGCATATTGTCAGTACAAATCTTGATTAATTAAAGAAAAAAAATAAGTTAAAAGAAATATCTGTAAATTTTTTTTCGTTTATTCAGAGTATCTATGAACAAAACGAATGTAATAAAAAAGGCAGTTCTCAGTCGGTGTACGGACTAAAATTATTTATAATTGAAAGACCTAGTTATAGTAGAAATAAAATAATATCTTATCATATTTCTCCGGCTTCACATTTAGTACGTCTATTTTAACTTTGAAAGAATTTATTAATAGAAATTCGTAGACTATGCTCTTTACACCAACATAATGTCGCCTTGCGCTCAACAACCGACCTTTCGCTCTATCTCTTGCCCTTTGGCTCCACTACTTCCGAAAAAATCGATATACAAATTTAAGGAATCCACCAAGAGTAGTTTATTTTGCACGAAAGACTAGCTCTTGTTACGGGTTAACATTTTTGTAAAACACTTTTCCAAAAAATCCTAAGTGTAGAGCATTTTCATGGTTTAAAGTTTGATATTTAACAAATCGTCGTTCACTTCGTCAGGGGAAAAAGTTCTCCCAGGCTTGATATAACTTTGTTTTTGTAACAGCTTAGACCATTGGAAGCCTAAATCAATCCTACACGGAACTACATTTTTCGTTTTTCGAAAAAATACAACTTAAATGAATAACAAGACAAAAACATAAACAACACTTACAATTATCCGTTTAAATCGGCCTTCCGCTCTATCTCGGAAATGCCGTTCGCTCGTTTTACCGTACACCACAATTTTGAAGTTTCAGCGACAGTTTGCCGGGCGTGTATTGGAATATTAGAAAAAATCAATGGATATTTTGAATATTGAAAGACAACGATGAATGTTTTGAATACTAAAAGACAACAATGCATGTTTTGGATATCAGAAGAAACCTATGAAAATCTTGAATATTAGAAGAAAACAATTTATGTTTCTAATAAAAGGGTTTCATGTAATAATCAGTTCCCTGGTTGAAATATGTTTTTTTCTGAAAATATTATTGTTTGCTTCTAACTGTATCAGTCGTAATTAATAAAAATATCAGACCCATTATGTTTGTTATTTCATGTACTCCTAATTCTCTACTATTTCATAATCCAACAGTTGTAAATCTGAGAACAAAATTAAGGTAAACCAGTACTAATTATGAATTTTAAAAGATGTATTTAAACTGCAGCTTACTAATATCTTTTGTTGTGACATAGGTTCTATTCTGGCATGTAAATTTAAGTTACATTCCTACATTTTATGCATTATCTAAATATACAGTAATCATAAACACAACATTGACAATAGTTAAAGTGACATGATGCTCAATATTTTCGTTGTCCAGTTGAGCTTAATTAGTTATATATCTGGAAAGGTTGATAATGGTCATTGATCAAAAATAAATAACGGACAATTGTAAGCTAGGACACTGCCTTACATATAGAAATACTGCCTCCCTCTTTTCATCGTTATAGATTCATTCTGAAGGATATTTTCATAGAATTGTCAAGGAGTAAAGTGGGTTATTGATTATCTATGTGAAATATATGCAATTAAAATAACAAAACAAATTTAAAGTTGTTTTATTTTTTTACCTGTAAAACACTTTAAAGTTTAACTAGAAGATTACTATTCCCCCCCACCCCCCCGTAGATTAGAAAACAACTTTGAACAACATGATTAAAGGTCATTGAATATACTGTAGTTTGTACACGTAACAAGTAATTAAAACATAATAGAACATTTCATGAATGATATCATCAATATAATAATATAACCTGCACTAAAACAAAATTTATATAATTTTATTTAGTCATTGAAAATAAAAACGTTTTCTTAAAAAGAATTCAATTTTTCGAAAGACATAGCCATAAAACAAATTTCATTAAAGGTAGCTAATCGACAATTTACTTTAAATTTGCGTTTTAAGAGGAAAAAAAAAACTGAAAAGAAATTGAAACCTTCCTCTCATCGAAAATCCTTATACCCGCCCCGGGGGTTTGAATACTTTTACTCAGGAATTTTTCGGCTAACACTGGTGGTTTCTACACAGATGAAATGTACTATAAAATGGAGAAAACAGAATTCCTAAAGAAGCCCAAAAGGCAAATGTAATGTTGCAGGCTCGGGTTTGATTTAGCTTGTTCATGCGTATTGGAAAGTTCAAGAACCGTCCACGCCCCACACCGGCTTAAAACAAATTCAACATTTAAACACAAAACTGGTAAATTTGAATTTTAAAACATCCGAAGATGTGTTCATACGGCGTTATCATGGAACCTTAATGTAACAGTAGTGTCATTCCATGAAAACCGGCGCATGGTCCCAAGTAAAAGAATGCATTCCCCCCTAAACGAAAAAACAATGGGCGGAACTAAATAAAATGGAATTTAGAAAGGGGATCTGAGGCTATGGAACCTGCATATTACAGACAAGACGTCAAAAGACAATTTAAAAAGCAGGCAACATATCCTAAGGGTGATTATACAGTATTCAAGTAGGAATACTGGAACCACCCAAGTTCAAAGAGGCCATAAATACATGTATAGTATGTAACGAAAGGAGTATAAGACAGAGGGGCAAATATCCAATGAACAACAAAAAATGTATATCGCTCAATTTAAGCGGGAGGTAAAAAAACGCATCAGATTATTTTGAGAGGCGCTGGACTCTCAGTATAATTTTGTCCAAAGCATTTTTGATATAACCGATCATTTTCGCATGTAAAACATTCTGAGACAAAGATAAAACCGAAATAAAAATATGGATAACGTGTGATCCCTCGTAAGCATTCATCACAACAAAATTACATAAAATTTGCAGTCTCGGTCTACACATGAGGGATTATGAAAAGTGCAAGATTCCTCATGCCCCTAACACCGGCAAAGACTGCGACTGAAGCAAAGAAAAACATGATAGATTTTTGACCATAGGTTTTTGGTACGAGTATGGTTTTTATATTGGATAGCATACCGCTTATGGAAAATTTGCCCCAATGACAATTGTCAGTTATTCCAACAATATATATTAGAAGAAAAAAAAAAAATACATCAATTCAGAAAACATCATATAAAAATAAATTGAACATATATAAAAACATCAAAATATTCTATTTGGTTTTCAAATCTAAGGAGTTAAACCATAGAAATATAAAATATTGAATAAATTCAGATACTAAAGAATTGAATTTCTATGAAAACTGCAGTCTGTGTTAAAACTTAATAACAAGTATGCGCCTAAAGAGATTTTACAAGATTGCATAGTTTATGAGCACGAAATAAAATTTTGTGAAAATATTCATAATCTTAAAATGCTAAATGGAGTTTACATGATTGTCTATGAGGTCCATTACCATAAAAAATAAACCAAAAAACTTACGTTTAAAGTCGAGTTGAATGTTTCTGTCCATTAAAATAGTGGTATATTTATCAGGTCAAAGTAGAGATGTATAACATGTTTTTGATATATTTCGTTAGTTGAAATATTTTGTACCGTTGATGATACCTGAAAAAGGAAATCTAAATGCTACAACACTATCCCTTTGTTGTTCATGCAATTATCTTATACAAAAAGGCCAATTAATATATATCCAAGATGGTTTGAGCCTGATATTTGGATATACTCCAGATTAACATAACAATCGCAAGAAATTGAGGTCAATTTGTGTGTATGAAATACGTTTGAATTAGTTATTTATATAATACTATCAGCATATTTTGACAGTCGCATTTGTCTTTGCTCCGTTTTAGTTTTAAATTAATTTCAAGATGATTATATGATCAGCCCACAAAAAAGTGGGGATTAACCAATAAAGATATAAAAAGATACTATGAAATGAGTGACTTTACCTGTCATGTTTGGAACGTGTTTCTCTTTTATGCTTCCATATTATATATTTCTTTTCCATTTTAAATATTGGGTTATAGATGCAAAACATGTTCTTTTCAATTATGCATAAGCGGCACATACAAGCGGCACATACAAGCGGCACAGGTTAGGGTTGATAACGAAACTTTTAATTTGCATATAGATGACTTGACCGGCGATTGTGGCGATAGTATTCATCTGCATGATGGAGAAATGTTTACGACTAAAGACTAGGATAACGTCACACGTCCAGATGTTAACTGTGCTCAAACATTTAAAAGTGCATGCTGGTTACATAAATGCCAAGGAAAAAATTCAAACGGACTTGTACTTATGTACTTAATGGGCACATTATTTATTTGAAATCGGTTATTGCATAAATTATTAAAACCATGATCATATTTCGGACAAATTTGATTTCAGAATGTATTTTTGTTTTTAAATTTACGCGGGATCATGAATTCGCGACCTAACCGATTCGCAATTAAATAGCCTAAATTGAACGTCACAAATAATTAAGTTTAAAACAAGTAATTAACGTGTGACTATCGTAAATTTCAATTTTCGATACCGCTATTGTTTTGCACTTGGAAAACGTGCAAGTTTACAATATAACCTACATAGAGACACTGAAATTACGCATGCGACCAGTGAAAAGACAAGTGTCATGCACTTTTCAGTATTCAGTTATTTATATTTAATATTTTGAAAATACACCTAAAAATGATGAATTGTTTGGTCCTGATTGAAGAAAAGAAAAGTCCATGTATGATACTAAGCTTTGTAAATGTTATTACATGATGAAGCGAAACTTCAAAGCGGGAGATCTGGAAAATCTCAGGTCAGTGTAAAGATTGCAAAGGGTGAAAAATAGAGAGAGAGAAAAATACATCAATAATGACTACTTGTAGTGTTTCGGTTTGAATCTCCATAGAGCATGCAACGGGGCTAACACATAGATCACTGCGTTTATAAGTGAAAAAGGTTCAATGTACAGTTAAGTGTAAAACGACTCACGTTTTTAACAATTCGCAAGACTCATTTAAGATACCACAGCGGACGTCATATTAAATTCATAACAAGCAAAGACCAAACTTGGTTAAGACTTTAATGATTCAGACTTGAGTTATAACAATTGTATTGTAGCATGTTAATAAATAGTTCAGAAAAGTATTTATTACCGTAACAAAACAAATGAGAAAAGATGAAAATCATGGATATTGTTTGAGGACGTTACCTGCAGTTTTTTAACTACATATACCTATATGCAAAATGAAAACTAATTCATGGAATTTGTTAAAATGATATTAAAATTATGATAAAAAAACATTTTAAACAAACATAATGGGTAACTGGTCTGGTTTTCAGTAACTTGCCATTGAAAAATGTAATTTTTGCTAACGTCAAGGGCAGATAGTTCACAAAAATATTCTCTTTCATCTTTTCATGTTGCTGATTCGCATTTAAGTCATTGTACAAAATCTCAAAAAATGGAAAAAGAGCACATTTTTTATTCATAAACCTTATATACAAATGTACTTTTTTAAAATGAAAAGGGTATCAAAAATGTTTTATGGAATTGAATAACTTTTTGTTTGGTGACCAAGAATAATATCAAAGCAAACATAAACCAAAACATAAAATATTCTTCTGACAAATGCATCAGTAATCCGCCTTTGAAATTACTGTTAAAATAAGCAAGAAATTCAACTTTAATTATTTGTCTTACAACAAAACGATTTGCTAAATGTTGATTGATAAAATACCCAATAAATGATATTATCAATTTACTTTTAAATTAGTTTATCTCCTCTCTAACATAATACACATAAAATAAAAAAAATTCAATCATCAAGTAATTTTAAATGTTGGTTTAGAACATCAACTCAATTTACGATTCTGTCAAGCACGTATGGCATTTTCTTCTTCTTTTGTTAGGAAAGCAATGGTCTTAAACTATAACCTCGTTTAATTTTTCAATAGCAATAAATGATTAATGAAAACAAAAAACACAGAATAGAAACTGTGACATCTGTTGGATTGCTTATAAGTCATGTAAGTAAGTCATACAAATACATACATTCTTAACAGTTAAAGATTTTTAAGCTAGGGTATCAACTCTTTTTGCTGAAGTTTACACGACGATGCCTTTTTCTTTAGTAGCAATTTCTTGTTGTAGCAGCTTTAGTGTCAGTTTCCGCACATTGGGTTCTATATACTTTACACTTTTTCATCCACCATCCAGTTTTGTGACATACGTTTTCATACCTTTTACAATAGCTTACGATTTCTTCTTTCGTGTAGCATCCCCTTTTCTGTATATGTCCTAAAAAATTTGAGCTTTCGTTATTCTTATATATAAAAAATGCATAATTTCTTGCTGAAAGAAACAAAAAAAACCCCTAGGAAATGAATTTCAGAGACAAGAAAATGGACATACTTGACAACTTCTTTTCAAATGAACAAAAATGAAAAATATAAATGTACCTAGTCCTGGTCAAAGCGCGACTTATAACAAATGTGTATCACTGGTTAAAGCACTACGAACTGGAAGAAAATTCAACAAACGAAAAAAGGACTACACAAATAGAATAAAACGAAGCAGAAATGAACGAGGTAGGCTTGAGGATATGTATAGCAGCATGGAGTTTACAACACAAACTATCTTTAGAGTCCTCATAATTATAATGGCGTCAAATGCACCATTTCAATATGCAAATTTCCGACCAGCTTCTCAAGTAATGAACGACGCTTTTCAAATGAATACATCAAAACTCATTTTGGGCATTGCATGACATTCCAAACGTCTACACAGACAAACGATTTACACAAACAAACAAAAATACAACGCTTACGACAAAAACAAATTTAACAAAACAATTGTACCAACAGACTTGATGAATATGTAATATTGCACACATTCACTAATTCATCCAGGTAAAGAAATACACATGGACATTACAACCTAGAGCAACACGCTCAGAACAAAAGCATCTGACATAGGAAAATGCTTCAGGTGTGACATAAGAAACAAGAACGATCTTCTAAATTCACTAAATTTAAAATGTTGTTAGATGTAGGACTAGACGGAAATCTTCTCAGACGATTCAAAATAGTATTTCCGATAAAGATCAAATAAGAGGGCTACCTAATGGACAACAATACAGAAGTAAACGCTGAAGAAAAGAAATTAAAAAATAATTACACCATAAAACTACACTCGCTTCAAATGCGAAAAGAATCAAACGGACTTCTTTAAAAGAGAAATTTTCTTTGGAGTTAAAGGATACTTTATGATACTTGAAGCAAAAAACACTTGTAAAGATATGCCAGTGGCAGTAACTCTTGAGATTCAGAGGATAAAGCAGACCATGGACAAAATGACACTGACCATTGGGAAAATAATACTGACAATTGAGAAAATGATACTGACCATAGTGAAAATGATACTGACCATGGAGAAAATAATACTGAAGAAAATGGAATAGAGACAACTAAATTTATATGCTTACAATATGTAAGGAAATGATTGGTACTTAAAAAAACAAAATTAGAGTATGTTTATAAATAAGTTATTAATAAAAAGAAATCATAATAGTATGACGTATCAATAATAAACATGTTATTCCATATAAAATGACTTATTTACAACTAAAACAGTATATATACTTTATATGCCTATGTAACTATGTATATTGTATAAGCAATACATTTAGCAAGATATGCAGAGAGAAAAAAGGTATTCTAATAAACATTGTTATCACACGATTTATGTTAAACCTTTATAATTATAGTCTTACCGTTGCTAGGTTCTCGATCCATGTCCGTGTCAGTCTTACGACATTCTGTTGGCTCTACTTATCTGGTAAATGTGTGCCCTGGTCTCTTTACGTATAACCTTATCCTACACAATACATTGGTCTTTTGACAACAGCTGTCATAGTTTATTATTTATAAGATTCCAATTTAGATAGCGCAAACTCCAGTATCAAGAGGTAGCCTGCAGAATAACATGCTGATGTCATTTAACGACAGTGGTTTCACCGTCACAAATCTGCACCCGGGTAGTTACTCAGATTTTATTATTCGCTGCCAATAGGCTTAGACAACATGGAAAATAATTTACTTACGTGGCTGAAAGGGATTGTTGGGTTTACTTTTATTTTTCTGGGGACTAATCATTGTTATTCAGAAGCAGATACTTTGGAAAGGGGACGTTTTACATCTACATTCAAAATAGAAAAGGTATCTCATATCCCTCAAACCGATGCAACGGTGATTCTACATCATGAAAAGTCATTGGTATCATGCGTTTATCATTGCCAAAGTCTTCAGCTGGCATCGGCTTACTTTAATGAGGATAACTTTACATGCTATTGTAGTACTGTTGATGACGTCAATATAGATAACTATGAGAATGTGGACGCGGACATATCCCATGGAATAAGAACGGAAATGATGTCAATAACTTACATTCAAGTAAGAATTGTTTTTAAATCGTTTTTACATGATTTTGTTAAATTAACAGCCTTGAGTGGAAGAGCGTCCACTTCGTTTGCTGGAGGTCGTGGGTTCGATCCCTGGCCGTGTCATACAAAAAACGTGGTACCAGTAGTTCCCTTGCATAGCGCTCAGCATTAAAAGGGAGAAACTGGCCTCTTCTCTGGCGATAAATTCTATCAGGAATGAGGTTTCGAGAGTTATTGATATTAGTTAAAAACTTGTTGTACACTCCACCTAATTCAAATTTGTATAAACATATATAATTTTGTATCAATTATTTGCCTTTTTTCTAAATATTTTGAAAAAATGATCCCTCGGAAACAATTAAAAACAGCACGATTAGATGAAAATTGCAGACTCGGTTTGATTGAGTCTGTACATGAGAGATAATGAAAAAGTGCAACATCCCTAAAGCCCCTTAGCACCTGCTATGTTGTCAATTTTATCACGTTTTTAAAGAGAAAGTTTAAAAACTATCATCATTAATTTTATTTTTTCTAAACTTGCTACCTGAAAGAGTTGTAGTTGTAAATTTTATTTGTAACTACGTTTTTAAGAGAATGTTTAAAAAACAATCATCATTTATTATCATTTATTTAAAAATAGAAATAACGTAATAGTCTTTGACACCTGTTTTAAGGACTCAGTCAGTTTGGAAGACAACATGAAGAGGTCAATTTTTCTGACACCTAACAAATCCATATTTTACATACCTTGCTTTATCATTTGTACTGTACATTTTAGATAATTATCACATTGTGTCTTTAATTCAACCATCATCTTAAAGCACAACTTCAGATTCAATCTAATTTTCATGAAAATTTTGAAAACTATTAAAAAGTAAAATATTGTTAAGTGAACAAAGAAAATAATTTACATATTGCAAACGACATTAACAACCAATGCCAATTTAAAAAAATAGAGCAAACATAGCCCTAATTGCGTTAATAACTGGTTTTCTTAAAATAGTTTGGATTATCTGGAGGCATGCAGCTTTAAAGTGCATGGCAAGTTGTTATCGTTTGTTTACAATTGTCACTTAATATCTATATCTAAACAACTTCTCTGTCAATTTTCTTAGACTTATCGTATAAAATGTCTTGGTACAACAAATAGATTCTTTTATTTATGTTAACAAGTAACGATTTCTTAATGGCCTTTGACTAACATTTAGACTTATGTGGCATTTTATTTTGAAAATTAAAAATAATAAAACACACACACACGCGCGCGCGCGCGCGCGCGCGCGCATCCCACGCACGCACGCTCGCTCGCTCGCTCGCACACAAATTGTTATCTGGGGTGGTACAATGGAATTAAATTGAACTAGTATGATTTCATTTCGCCGCTATGCATATTGAAAGGTACATTATCTACGAATGGAGGGTCTTTCAAATTTTTTTTTAACTCGACAACATCTTCATGTTTAAAGATAGAGTTCTGCTAGGTGCCGTGGATTCAATTTGCCAACAGGCTGAAACAAATCAATCCTATAACACTATTGCCGTTTTGAGATGTTTTTTAACTTTTATTTTTTATCTATTTCAAATTGTATAAAGCGACGAAATGGGTGTACTATAAATGACGATATGGGCGTAGTAAAAGTGACGATAACATGGATAAAGGCGTAGTATAAATGACGATGTGGGTGTAGTATAAGTGACGATATGAGCGTAGTATGAATGACAATATTGGCGTTGTATATGTTTAAGTTCTCTTTTTTATCTATTTAATT
>NW_026857174.1:0-26061 GCF_026571515.1 Ruditapes philippinarum
TAAAAATCTTTACGAATAATGCTTTTTCAAACTTACAATATTGATAAATCTTCATTTGAGCATCAGATTTACGATATAAAACCATAAATATGCGTTAGAGGGTCTCTAAGCAATTAGTAAAAGCATAGCATTGTAAACACACAAATTCATAAACAATATTTAATACCGTTTAGAAAAACAATAGCCTGTCGGTTCAAGTTTTACATTTTTATATGCAACATTCTTCATATTTCTATTCCCCCCCCCCCCCATTTAATCAGCTATGTTACGTGTGGAGGCTATAAAAAGTCAGTCAAAAATGTTATACTTCCGATCTTTGAAAATCATCATTGTTGTGTTCCTGACATATTTATACCTTCAATTTAATATTTCCCTACTTAGATACTGCCTGCCCATTTCTCTTAGAAAACGCTGCCTAATTTTCTTATTTTGCCTTTTGAAAGCTGTTTGTAATTTGAAGATTTCAAACATCTTATGAGCTTTAAGATTTTCATATTATTTAATACAGTAAAATGTTTAAAGAGTATGCTCAGTCTTATACTTGGGGCCTTTACATTCCTTTTGTTTAAATACTATCAAAACTTTATATTGGGATTTCCATGATAATCTCTGAATTAGTAAGTTCCTAATTCAAGAGTTTGCAATTGCCATAATATTTGTTGAATTCTTTTTTAAGCTGTATACTGGAGGCATGGTGGGTAGCTTGCACTGAGTTTTCAATATTTTTTATTATTTTGTCGTTTTGTGTTTCGTTTAGATTGCATTTGTTCTTTCAAGTACAGAAATAATAATTCAATAAATGAACAAAGATAAATAATATATCTGTGTAAATTTCAAAACAGAAACGCCAACATTTCAAAATCAAATGTTAAATGTTGTTAAAATTGGGTAAAGCTTACATGCAAGAAAAATAAACTTCAGTTAAATTATACAGGCTTGATAAAATCACACTGGCCATAGCGATGGGTCTACCGGTGCGGCGATGGAGAATTCAACGCAGAAGCGGTGGGAAAACATGGCTGTCGGATGGTTTTTTGCTGGTGTCGGTAAGTTTATGACTTATTTTTACGTTATGTTTTTATGTTTAACTGATAACACCTAGTGAGACTGGAGCCCACATATGTACACTTCCAACTTATTACACGCATGGGGTGCAAATCATGACCAGTTATGCAAACACTTCTGTACAGTTTGCAAATTATTACACTCTGGCTTCAAATAATTAATAGCGATAAAATCATTTTGAATAGTGCTATGTACGCTTCGTTTGAATTACATGAAAACAACAATCAATGTTGGGCTTCTAAAGTACATTGAATATTAAATGAGTACGGTTTTTTTGATGTTTTCAATACGAAGCCAAATATTTTGTTAAACTTTTTAAACAAAGGATGATTGACTGCTTTTTGCAAAAACTTTCTTGCGATATTTCAAACAGTCCATTGTTAAGATATATATATGTGTACATTTGCATAACTCATTTGAAATGGCAAACTATCTGAAAATTCTCCATAACAGAACTTATAGAAATTACATAGCAAGATTAAGATTATCGTCACAGAAACTTCGGATTGAAACAGGTAGATATGGTGCTTATAGATTACCCCGAGAGGAGCGCATATGCCAGCTTTGTGATAGTAATGAAATAGTAGATGAATTCCATTTTATGTGTGTTTGTAATAGTTACTCTAATATACGTTCTCTTTACATTAAGCAATACTACTACAGAAGACCAAGTATGTTCAAATTGATTGAATTATTAAGTTCTGAATTAATAGGTTTAGGTAAATATTTGTATTATGCTACAAAACATCGAATTAAACTACTAAATGTTCTGAAAATCAATGTATAAATTTGTCTCGTTGTATTTAAAAGTGATATTGTTTATTTCTTGAAATTACTTGATAATGTGTCTAGTATGAAACGTTGTTAAATGGAATCTTATCACAGCATATGATTAAGTTTAAAATCCATTTTTTTATATCTTTAAGAATGTAAACGCTTTATAATAGATAAGCTCACTTTAGTACTAAATGGTGTTAACGTTCATTCTCCAAAAATATGTAAATTGAAAATTTGTGCTACAACTTTGTTCATGTACCATGATATTGTGTTTGATTGTACTATATAAATGTGTGTAATATGACTATGTACTGAATGTATACGTCAATAAATTATCTATCTATCTATAACGTTAAACTGTAAATAGGGCGACCCGGCTTCGATTCATTTCGTTGTGATTGATCATGAAATCCTTTCTACTGTCATTCGCACTTATTTCAGCTCTAACATGTGCAGTTCCTTGAAAAGTGAAAGCTTGTACTGGTAAACATACTGACAACTTGCCACAGAACAATATGGTGAATGTTAATTTTAAACTGGCTTAATGCCTTGATTCCCACAGTAAACTACCAAAACCATAACAACTGTATGCAAACGTCTTAAAACGCATACAAATGTGAAAGAGCGAAATGTTTATTTGCAGGGAATATTATATGACAGTCATTAATAGATTATAGTGCATTTTGAGTATAGTATTTATTGTCTCTGTTGATAAACATAATAATACAAGCTTTGCCGTGGCATTTATTCTATTATTCTGAAATTACAAACCTTATTTAGGAAAAAATCCAATGTCCATTTAGGAATCAGCAAAAAACATCCCAACAAGGAATATATGAAATAACTCATGAGTCGTGTGAACAGTCACATTTCTCCAAGTCGATGGCCAGCTTTTGCTGATTGTCAAGTTAATCTACATTTTCACCAACATCGCCTTATTTTAGTCTAATCAAAGAATAAATCAGACTATAGCTTCGTAATCCCGTGATTATTTCCGGTAACTATGCAAATGTAATGGCACAAAACAGATCCGCACACAAGATTTTACAACAAAGCAATTCTTCATGTTACGCTTTGTGGACATAATTAACTTATTATTTCGAAAACATGTATAGAAAATGTATCATTGACAAATTAGTGATAAATACAACAATACTGTTAAATTCAAGTGATAAATATATAGATCAATGCCGTGAAATCTACAATTTGTTTAAATCCATTGATGTATTAAAAAGATTGATTCAAATTCATCTCTTACTTACAGCAGTACGTCTAATTTCAAGCAAATATTCATGCAAATTTTTAAAATGAATCAAATATATTTTCAAGTGAACAAAGAATGGTTCGAGCACAGGTCCTATTTTATTAGTGGGGATGGGGATTCGCGTTCATCTGGAGGTATGCAGTTTTAAATTATGCCTCACTTTATTAACAAATAAAGCACAAAACTTAGTGTGTTCCTGTAATTAAAACAATTTAAGTCGAATATCAAAAGTGTTCGACATATTGCAATTACCCATTTTGCATGACTGCTAGCATTTTTGCATAAATCATAATTATTTGTAGTGTAGGATACGGCCTTTGTGGATGCCTACTGTAATTCAGCGACTCATTAAAAGGTTACTGACGTCCAAGCCAATTTAATAGAAACTGTTGCCAAATAAGGTGAAATTAATGGCCAGTTCATTAACTGTTAATGTTATTCTGTTCCGGATACCAATTAGATGTTTGTAACGTTTGGACATTATCACGATATAATTCACCTAGTAGCCATTGTGAGGACTCTACTGCATACAATATAGCTAATGTAGATATTTTCGATTTACTTGAAACCAACATTTTAATAGTAGTGTCGAAGTAAAACCTGATTTAATATATGGTGATGTAATTATATTTTTGACGCCACCTTATTACAGTAGCAGGCCCCTTTTGACAAAAAATGTAACGGGTTCGGACTAAGAATATTAGATGTTTGCAAACCCTCGTGCATGAGATTTGTTAACGACAGATTAGGCGACAATCAACGTTAATTCGTTTATGTGTCCCGTTATGGTGCGTCGGTGGTTGACTATTTACTATGTAAAGACTTAATTTCTCAAATATTTTATGCGTTACCGTTACTTCTATATTTATGAATGGTCGAATACATTATTGTGAATGTAAATTGTTATATTTAAGAATTTAACAAAAGAAAAATCGAAGGATATAAGAGATTGAAAGGCTTATGTTGATGTAAAAATCCTTGTACTCATCAAGTACACTATTTCTACTGATTGCTCCGAACCATTCCCGTTTGGAACAATCAATTTCTTTACTTTTGAAAACAGTAGGAAAATATTTTGGAATGTATTTAAAGCATGCATGATCCTTGAAAATCGTTCAGCACGAAAATTTTATTGAGTGCTTGCATGTTTTTGGTACTTTCAGTTCTTTCCAATTTTTTTTTCAAGTCGGGTGGTTTCCGTATTCATCACTTGAATACTGCTGTTTAAATGTTGTCTTTTGATATTTGTGATGTGTAAGCTTCATAACTTTTGACCCCTTTAGTATTGCCCATTGCTTGCTCGTTTAGGGCACAATCAGTTTTTACTTAGGGACCATATGCCGGTTTTCATGGAATTACACTAACGTGTAACATTGCAGGTTCAATGATTACCGCAATATCAATATAATAACCATGACATGTATGTGTAAAATATGTTGATGTATCATGTATTCATTTTATTCTTAAATTAATAGCTTATTATAATTGTTTGTAAAGAGACATATGTATAAATGGCAATGATTTACTTCTATGATATTAAGATTATGATATATAGTGTTTTCATTGTTCTATGCATTGTATGTATGTTATAAATTTAACCTTATAGGAAATATGTTATGTTTAATTTATTTGCAGAGCCTATGTAAAGTGTAAAGTGTAAAGTGGATTTACTATGTCTCTACACCTAGATGCAATAAAGTCTTAAAGAATACAGTGATTGAACTCTGTGTTTGTTTTATTATTAATATTATGGAACAAACCCCGGTAACAAAATGGAGCCCCCAGTGATGCAAATGTGTAAGAGACAGTAATACAGAAATGTCGACAGTGTTTGTATAACATGACAAAAGTTATTTCTATATAATAACTATGTTTAAAGCATATTGCTTAGGAAATTACAAAGTATTTTGTTTTCAGGAAGTTACTGTTTACAAAAAGTTAACAATTATTTTTTTTTCAGACATATCAACATATGTGATATGAAGAAAATATTTCTTTACATAAATATCTGGAGATATATTTTATATCTGCTTTATGTGTTATTGTATAATTACTAAATAATACTTTTATTAGTTTCAGAATAAATGACGAGACGTCATTTGGCAGAGAGGGGGAGTGTGTTACAGGGTCATTTTTAGCATATTCCCCGTTATTAGTAATTTACTACTTCGCTACCTGTTCCTGTAACTTGATAATTGTTTCTGTACCGTTTGTACGGGTTTTATCGTTATTTTCTTGTCACGTTATCAGTCACGTGATCACTCTATTCTATGATGTCATGGTTGTTTGTGTACGCATGAAATTGTACTTGGGCGCGAGATAAGTTGGTTGTATTTCTCGATGTTTTTCATCTCTATTATCCTTGAGAGGTTGTTGACTTATTTATTCAAGGTGTACTATCTCAGTAAGGTATAGTGCAATGGCTGAATTGATGTATTTATGTATTTCGCGTGTTGTTTAGTTTATTTATTAAAGGGAAATGCCGGTCAGACTGATCTGTTTTCCAACTTGTTATTTCACACTTGTGCATGTATCATTACATTGTTTACAGCAGTTAACATCACAGTGAGAGGAAGCAGTGTTGTGTGGAGAGAGAATTATATCTATTATCTATATAAGGGCAGTGGTCCCATAGACAAGTAAGTGTAACCTTATTTTATACTTTGGTTCAGATGAACCTGATAACATAGCCACTTATAATAACCATGACATGTATGTGTAAAATATGTTGATGTATCATGTATTCATTTTATTCTTAAATTAATAGCTTATTATAATTGTTTGTAAAGAGACATATGTATAAATGGCAATGATTTACTTCTATTATATTAAGATTATGATATATAGTGTTTTCATTGTTCTATGCATTGTATGTATGTTATAAATTTAACCTTATAGGAAATATGTTATGTTTAATTTATTTGCAGAGCCTATGTAAAGTGTAAAGTGGATTTACTATGTCTCTACACCTAGATGCAATAAAGTCTTAAAGAATACAGTGATTGAACTCTGTCTTTGTTTTATTATTAATATTATGGAACAAAGCCCGGTAACATCAACACATCTGCGGATGTTTCAAAATTTAAAGATTTACCAGTTCATGTTAAATGTTGAATTCTGCTCAAGCCTTTGCTTGGTGGACACGGGCGGTAGCTTGCAATTACCACTACCGTCCATGAACAGAGCGAGCGAGCGTGCGAGTGAGTGAGTGAGATAAAACCTACAAATAGAGTTTCGTCAATGCAATCTGTTATGTTGATATCTCAAAAAAAAATATTTAGTTATACTCCGGACAATTAAGGGGACGAAGTAGGAAGGTGAGTTTTACCATATCATTTATTACCAAAAAGTAGCGGGAATAATTAAAAAGGTGAAGTGGACTCGGTTTGTCTGAGCAATGTAAGTTGCAACATCTTTGATCGCCCGCTAGCAAATTTTTAACCAGTATTCAATCATCAACACATTTAGGTGTTTAAATGAAAGATTTCTATGAACCATAAACATATAACACTACTGATATGAAGTACGTACTTTACTTTAGTACTTAAAACAAAATCTGTTAAATAATACTGGATTCCAAGTCATGTAGGTATACGAGGAAATGAAAAAGTAGATGCTTTAGCTAAACAATCATTAAATTTTCAAAAAAACTGGATTATTGTTACCTGCTTGTAATTTTAGACCGGCTATAAATAAACTCGTATCATCTGAATGGAAGGCGAATTGGGACAATGCCGATTTTAATAAACTTCACGACATAAACCCATCTTTTGATGTGTCACCATCTCTATCTCTGTCAAACCGCCATGTTTAAAAACAGTTTTATTCGATCCCAAATTTGGGGACAAAAACTAAAATTTACCCATTTTATCTCCTCAAAAATAAAACCCCCCCTTTTCCCCTTTTAAAGGGTTGTAATAAAAATTTTTTCTGTCAGAAATTTTTTCTTGAATTCAAAGTTTTTCACGGGCCCGTAAAGATTATTCTGAAAATTTTACTCAAAAAACCTTTAATAAAAATTCCATCAAAAAAAATCATTGTTATTTGAAAGGAAAAAATTGTATTTTTTTTTTGTTTTTTTTTAATTGCCATTTACAATTAAGGGGGTAGTTGGCTTACAAAGCCGTTAAAAACGCGAACCCAAAAAGGCAAAAAGGGGTACGACAAAGGCAAAAAAATGCGAGAAAAAGGCAAAAAGACGCAAAAAAGGGGAAAAGAAACCCAAAAATAAATGCAAATGTTAACCCCCCAATTTAAAGACAAAGTACCTCGAACCAAATGGCGTAACAACGAAGATCAAAAGGCGTTATTACGTAAATTTAATACCATATTAATACTGATCAAATGGCTAGTAACGTGAAAAGGAAGAACAATATTGATCTGAATTAATTGCGATATTTGTTTGTTTGTGTGTAAGATGAAATTTTATTTCATCGAGTGGGCTTTAAAAATAGTATTTACGCCACTCGTGAGAATACTGTTTTCAAAGTTTACGAGATGAGATAAAATTACATGTTACACAACAAAAAAACAAATTTTCTTTTTATTTTATGCTTAAAAACCATTTAAAATGAAATTTCCACATAATATTAACATTAATATTAAAATTTTCCCTATTTACAGCCCCATGTAGTCAGCAATTCTCATTAAATACAAGAAGTCTTGAGCTGAAAAATAAGTTCGACAATCAACGTTAAATGACGGTGATAGTATTCATTTTATTAAAAAATATGAATGATCGCTTGTTTTAATAATAAAAACAATCAACTCTATTAGGAGAAAAAGTCCAACCATCCATTCATACTGCGAATTTATATTAGACCTGGCTTTGTTAAATGTAAGCGGCAGCCATTTTTTAAAATTGTGTATTTCACGGGAGGAAAATAATTGTGTTTGATTTAGAGGGATATTCATTTGGATTTGTTAGTGATACACCTTTTTAAAAGAATGAAAACTTATTTGAGGATTGTAACAGACAAAAAATAAGTGTTTACAGATGTGAAAACATTAAAAAAGCAGCAAGGAAAATGGAAAACTTCAAAGGCTGGCTCAGGAACGCTGGGTTGTTTAATTATTCTTCGGGCTGATGGCTGTCATTGCTTTTCAAGTTTTCATAAAGCATCCGGCAGTTATTGCTCGTAGGATACTTTAATATGCCCAAATATCATCAAGAGCAGTTTTGCATGTGGAAGGAATGTATTTTTCAGACAATAAAATTTAGAGACGAAATTTGGTGATTGGAATTTGAATGAATAGAAGTAAGTTTTCTTATTTTTATTACTTTGAACATTTAAGTTATTTATCAATTTCAGCTTTGCTTTACTTGAAATCAACAGCCTGACATTGACAGAATTGTCAGCAAAAATAAAATTGAGGCACCACATGGGGAAAATCTTAAAAAAGTAGTTTCGTCATTGAAAAGTGTGAAATTATATTTTGATAATATTCACTGTGAAATTATCAAATATAATTCTCAAGGATAAATCAGTAATCCACTGAAAAGCATAAAATAAATGCACTGGTATATAATTACATTATACACATTTACAAGCTATCATTCCAATGCGCAGTAATTTGTAAACTATTTGTCATACACCAATAAAGACTCTTTGATATGTCTCGATCTACAGTGACTTTGTGACATATATATGTCAATTGGGCCGGATGTAAATGCATTTACATATATCACATCAATGATTTTACACATGCCACTATAGAACATAAATTTATTATCTTATCTTTTCTTAGCTTAGCTTATCTTATATATTATCTTATTTTATATGTGCGTCATCTGTTTAATCATGTACGGATATGTCCTGTTTAATTACCTAATTACCTAATAATATCTTCCTTTTTATAATACTAGCACACTGATAAGCATCTATATGGTATCAAATTGGCGTTATAACGCCTTTTGTTTTGAGTTTTCACTTTGCCTTTATTCGTATTATAACGTCCTTTTTCGCGTTATTATGCCTTTTGTTTTGCGTTATAATGCCTTACCAATATTATAGTTTATTTCATTTAACACTATTAGTAGCTACGCATAGCCAATTTAACAATTTGTGTCGTTAAGGTAAGATTACTTATGCTCTGCAGACAGCAGTCTGTCGACATTCTCTTAAAATCGCTTGACAGGACTATATTATAGTATTTTATAGGAATAATTCAGGGAAACAACATTATTGACTGTCCATTTACTTTGTAGTTAATGACGCATACAGACTTCAATCAATTTATATTTATTATCTAAAAAAGAAATGTAATGATACGTAGAAAATAGACATGGACAATTTGATCTAAAAAAATTTTCAAATACGTGCCAAAAATTAAATGAAGAATATTTCATTTATATCCCAGTTTCAAATTTTGTACAAAAACAGGGGTTTAAAAAAGCAATGAAACATTTAGGACGCTTGCATTTTTTGCCAACCTAACTCCCAAGAAGGCCCTCGGGTTAGTGCCCAAAAGTCGTTGATCCCATCCTCGGGGGAGGCGGTTTTTTCCGGCAACCCTTTTTTTAAAAATTGAAATCTCGTTTTTATTTTAAATCCCCTGCTGCTTCCCAAAACATATGGTTAGTAGTCGGGCACCCTTTCGGAGGAAAAATTATTATTGGGTTGGTTATTGAGGAAAAACCCCTTGGTTTGATTGACCCCTAAGAGACCAAAACATTTAAACCAAAAATTGGGATCTAAAAAAGGAGAAAAAAAAAGAAAAAATCGAGCGAATACGGAAATACATAAGTATTTCCAAAATACAGAAATAGGATTTAAACGGAAAAAAAAATTTGGCCAGTGGGTACTAATAGGGCCCCAATTTTAAAGGGGCGCTAGGGGCTCTTTTCCCCCTTTTATTTAAAGTCCCATTAAAACCAAAAAAATACTAAATTTTTTATAAAATTTTCATTTTGGTTTTTCTGGGTTTCATTTCCGATCCGGTTCCCCTTTTTGGGTATATACATAGACATCACTTTTGGTATTTTTAAAGTTGACTGATTTTTTATAAGGATAAACAACCCATGCCAATAAGTCGTCTTTAAAGAATTGATGTCCCGTTGATAGCCGATTTTTTCTTTTTGGGTAGTGGGATATAAAACCCTGAAATTTTTAAAAATGCATGTTTTGATTTTTTTAAAATTTTTTTACCAAATTTTTAAAAACTTAAAGGGTGGTTAAATCTACAAATCTTTTATCTCGTATTATATTCCTTTTAATAACACTGTTTACTACTACTATATTCCCTTTTACAATTATCAATGAGACAAAATTGCGGTGCATGCGCCTCATTGAACAAAAAGATAAAGGAAGAGAAAAAACGTGGCGCTAATCTTGTAAGTTTTTGTGTCAGATGAAATTTGATTAATGAATATAAACAATAGATAGAAGGTTAAACTCAGCAACGTTACAAATATATACGAGAAATGATTGATAAATATGTCAATTTCATTTCTCTCATGTTAGAGACATGCAGTTCAAATTCTAAAGCATGTGCTATAGTTCAAATAATTCAGAGATGAAAATTCTATTTCCTTTGTACTATGTTTAGAGTTTTGGTGTTAATTAAATTTGAATTAATTTCTCTCTAAAGAATATTGCACAGAAAGCATAAGTGTTTGTGTGAATTTTGTCGAACATTTAAATTAAAAGTAAAAAAGTCTCCAAGAGTTTAAAGGGGGTTGTTGATGTCCCTGATATAAGGGGTTTTTTTTTTATGTTAAAAGCCCGTGCTAGGTGGGGGGGGCATGTAAGGTGCTTTTACAGACGCAAATACAAAACAAATTTTAAAATTTTTTCCGTTTTTTGGGGCTGTTTTTACTTTTTCCCTTTTTCTACACTATTGGGTACATTCCAAATGTGTGTCCCCCGTGGTGTTCCCTACTTCGTAGATATGTGAATTTTTTGTCCTTTAAGTATTGATATTTTTAGTTTTTGAAAGGGGTTCAATTTTCTTGGAACCCCATACGCCTTTTTTTCACCACAGAAAAGTGTCTCAAATTTAAGTTTCTAAAGAAAAAAAAAACAAAGTTTTAAAACCCCCTTTATAAAAGGTTTTTAAAAGTTTTCTTTTTGCTTAAAACTTTTGTGCTCGGGACGGTGTGGGACGGAGGAACGGTAGATAAGTAATTACAATAATTCCTATCTGATTAGACGAAATGCAAACTTTAAATTTCTTCTGATTTTAAAGTTATTTTTGCTTTCCAGTTTAACTATATCATCATCATCATCACCATCATCATCATCATCATAATTTTCACCATTATTATTATTATTATTACTATTATTGATGCTGTTGTTATTATTTTATCGCATAGAACATATTATCATGTAATAAAGGGTTTAAAAATATGTTTAATAACTAAAAACAAACATTCTAGCCGAAACATTGGCATGAAATAATTACATGCTGGGCTCTCTGAAGCTTGTTTGTTTATTGAAATAAAGATTAATATTAATATTTTGACATAAAAAAAGCATAAATTCAAATATAGCAATTCATTATGAATATAAATAGGTGTTTTGATATTAAAGTAAAATGCAATATTTTATTCATTCACGTTAGAAATAATTGAAAATGATGCTTTCGTTGAAGAGTGTAGCTACCGAAGTATTAATGAAAGATAGAAAATGCCAAACAATAGAGATTAATCTTGTAAAAATGAACCTATGTTGGTCTAAGAGGTTTATTACAAACCTTAACAAATTCAAATTAATATACAAATTTTATGTTGAGATCATGCAAATAGCAAAACGTGGTAATTATGTCATTGCTTTATTAAGCACAAGCTTGTAAGCAATATCTTATGGTCATAAGGTGTTTTGTTAAACTCCTCTAACTAACGGTTCAATTAAAAAGCAAGAAATGAAAAAGAAAAGAATTTCATATGTTTTATTTGGTGATAATTTTCACTTCTGCACATTGGTTTGGCTGAAAGCATGCATTCACCTAAAAATAGTTTTCCTTTTATTATATTTATTTGTCCTTTAAATTTTAAGCGTTAAGGAACAGAATAACAAAAAAAACATTGCGCACGTAAACCGTCTAGACATTGTCAAAATGTGTTTGCATATAAATGTACAATGTATTTATTTATTTTAAAAGGCTTGAAAGTCGTGAAATATGTTATACGAAAAGTTATTATTTTGTTTTACAGTTGCACATAAAATACAAATTGTTGCCGTTACGATACGGTTTATTATTCCAAGCAGACAGAAAGCTGTCGAATTTCTAATAAGATTTTTTTTTATTATGACTGTGTTGCAGTTCTTCACCGTCATAGTTTGAGGAAACATCTTCATTAACTGTTCTGTTCTGTTTATAAGTAGTTTATAGCAAACGCAGACGACAATTAATTTTTATTTCAATCTTTCAGAAAATGATAATAAGACGGCAACAATACATTTACCAAGCATTAAATGATACTAAAAGCGGTTCAGGCACTTCAGATAACTCGCTTAATTACCAAAACTGCTTTCCTTTATTATTTTCGTAAACATTACAAAAAACAATACAAAGGATACTGGAAAATGCAAGTAAGTGCAGTAAAAAAAACAAAGAAAAGTGAATTTGCAGACTCGCAGGTTTGCTTGAGTCTGTTCGAGGGTAATTTTGAAAGATGCAGTACTCTATGAAATTACCTGCTGATATCGATGGTGCAAGTTATCCATAAAAAAAAACAACATAATAACAGCGAAATGAAGTGACTTTTCATTCTGCTTTGTATGTAATGATGTCAGAATTAAAATTTTGCGTTGAAACATACATTTCGCTTGAATAGTAAATGAAATTATTTGAATTACAAATAAAGCATATTTCAAATGTCTGATGATATTTTAGTAAAGAGAAATAATTTGAACATTGCCGTCACCTATATCTCTGAAGGCTTGCTCTATTATTTTCTTCTGCTACCTGCTACATATTTTATATAGGTACGATCAATATGTTAATAGAAAACATCAAATTCATATAATGGAAGGTAATGTTGCAGGTATGGCAGACGGATTGACATATCTATTTTATATGAAAACATTCATTTAACGGGCCCTGTAAGTATTATGCTTCATATATAAAAAGCTGTGGCTCCAGCAAGAAAGCGAAAACAAACCTTAAGTTATAGCTAAATGCCAAGGAACTTAAAGTACTATATATATCAAATTGTAAAGCATCATTGAGCAACCGGCAAAAACGTTCGGTTCTGTTCAATCAGCTTACTATCAAATGAAATGTCAATATTTATTTCTGTTTACCAATTTCAAGGATGATCTATGTAGTCATGTTTTCCATAACAAGAGTGTGTAGTCTTTATGCACTGTAAAACAGCAATAACAATGCATTTTATGTCTTTATCTTGTCATTACATATTCATATATTTTGATAAAATATTTAAATTCTTGGCTTAGAATTTTCTTGTCAAACTAAAATGAAATATTATATATTTTCATCACCAATGGAAACTTTCTATGATATATATAAATTTCATGTAGTAGCCTTTGAAGTGTTGCAGTTAAAATCAGATGCAAAAATGATATGACATTCCGTTGAACCCTTTTCAGCGGAAGTAAAAGTAACCATTTTAATATCTCGTTTGTCTTGTGATATTCATAAGAAGATGTAAGCCGTGCTTTTGTTTTAATTTTCATATAATTTGTCATTATTCCTACATGTGTAATTCAAGTTCAAATCGTCGATACTCTTTTTCCCCCATCTTCTAGGAATGATTATTTTCGCCAATAAATATGTTGGATCGTGTGGGGGTTGCCTTCATTGAACGCCGCCTTTCCTTGTTTATCATATTTTGAGAAACAGCTGTTAAACATTATTAATTGTTGTTTTTATGTGTGTTTCTTTTTTAAATATATACATATACCTTCATCATTGAAAAAGTTCAACATGAACAAAGGCTATCAATTCTTAATTATGTTCCATATCAACCGTAAAACATGTTAATTGTTATGAAATACGACGTGACAATTTCCATATTGCCGTGTGAAACAAATCATTTAAAGTTATCGGTCATGCTTAATTAACTTGAATACAGACAAGCTAATCTTGAGAAATGCCATAATGCCATTTTTGATAAAACACCAGATAATTGATTTTGTATTGTTTTCTTTGCTAAATATTAATCGACTACTTAAAAGATATAAACATGTATTCTAAGATTTGATTAACCTTTTTATACTTACCCCTTTTAGGTTTAATAATCTTATGTTAACAATTATTGTATTCTGTGCAGCATGACAAGTTTGGTGTCAATGTTACGTTAAACCCAAACGAACGAAAATGTACTTAATACGGTGTGGCTCCTAATAAAATGCAATCAACCAAGGAAATTGGCACATGATTTATTAACAATAAATATGTTTTGAGAAACAGCTGTTAAATATTATAAATTGTTGCTTTTTATGTGTGTTTTCTTTTTAAATATATACATATCCTTCATCATTGGAAAAGTTCAACATGAATAAAGTATATTCCTAATTATGTTCCATATCAACCGTAAAACATGTTAATAGTTATGAAATAAGACATTACAGTTTCCATATTGCCGTGTGAAAGAAATCATTTAAAGTTATCGGTCATGCTTAATTTGCTTGAATACAGACAAGCTAATCTTGTGAAATACCATTTCTAATCAAACACCAGATAATTGATTTTTTATTGTTTTTCTTTGCTTTTTAAAATATCCTTTCTTCATATATAAGGCGGAATTAACTAACTTAGACGTCATATCCCTGTACTGTTAAATAATGCCGGAATCGGGTTTGACATTTATTTTCAAGCGTCAATATTCTTCTAAAAATAACTACTTTCGGAAGATGATCAATAATATAAAAAGTGCATATCAATCACAGCATCATTAAATTATGAAAACATTTAAAACAGACCGTAACGGAAATAAGATTTGTCTAAAACAAAAGTTAAAAATCATAGTCAATGAAGAGGGTAAAATTAAAAAGTTTAATTTAGGGAGACGTATTTGCTACCTTTTCACATCCTTTTATTAAGACTACGTATTTTCGTTTCATTGCATTCAATGATTTGTGAAGTACCTTATACTTCAATTGCTCTAATACTTTAAGTGCTCGTATTTTTAGTAATGTTATTTTTTTACTCTTATTACCCTTATTCTTCAAAGGGAACGTGAAATAAGAGTTTCTCGTATCACCTTTATTTCATATACTGTTATTATTTGATCGAAAATAAAATGAATATATATTTTTAATATAACATTAGTAGTTAATGGAAAATAACCCATTAAAATGATATGAACATTTTGGAAAAGTAATCTGATGCCAACCTTCTTTTTTGTTAATAAATGACATTGACAAATTACATCTTTTTTAAGTCTGCACGTCCGAAAGAAATATCAAAATTTCTTTATTTTTTCGTTAATAAATGACATTGACAAATTACATCTTTTTAAGCCTGCATGTCCGGAAGAAATATCAAACTGAATAAACAATTTGTATTTCTAGTACAATTTGTATTATAGAAACAAAATTTATAAATATACTTGATAAAAATATATATTGATACAAAGGCTGTATGAGTTCCTTCATTTTAATTTGTATGGTTCCCTTTTTACCCGTTGTAAAGTTTAAAAGCTTTAAGGGAAGTTGCCTACGCCCAAAAAGTTTCTTTTTTGGATGCTGTTTGTAAAATTTCCCTTTTAGTTTAAAATTAAACCTTTATGGAAAGGGAAACTTTTCGCTAGTTTGACTTGCAAACTGTACTTGGCTTTTTTTTCCCTAAAATTAAAGTCATTCCCCATTTTAACGCTTATTTGACATTTTAATTAAGAAAAAGCTTTAATGTTTTTAAATCCCAAAAATCTTGTTCCTTAATTTTTGTAGGCTACTACTCTTTTAAAACTAAGTTTGTTTAAATTTAAAAAAACAGTTTAGTTGGATTATACTGAATTAAAAAAATTTTAATTTTTTTAAATTGTTTTTAATAGAAAGGCTTGAAAATTTGTTTAATAACCTTTCTTTTCGGGAACCCCAAAATCATTTTATACAACTTATTTTTATTTATCTTAATATTAAAACGAATGATTTATGTTTGAAAATTATTATATAAATTATAAAAATAAATATTTACCAGAAAGGTCATATTCAGACAGACAGGAACACAATTGTTCATGGTCATCTTTAAAGATTGAAGACAAGACTTTTTATGGTAACACATGTATGAGATATAACGTTAAAATGTCATACAATGTCATTGATGTATTTTTGTCTGTTTGTTATGTTTATCTTTTCTTGTTCATTTGCTTGTTTATTTATAGGAACACGGAAAACCTCAGGTGACCCTCCGTGTATATATTTAGGCATGAACGGGCATTTGAAAGGAACCAACGGCGTCATGTATGCCAACATGATAGCTTTATTACGTGATATTATCCAAAGTCCCTAGAGGAATTCAAACCCACACTTAAAATGAGCATATGCTTTGAAGTCAACGAACATATCCACTCGGAGACAGGCACAGGTCCATTACCAAACTTTAGCATTTTAAATATCTATGTTTCGCAATACGCCAATAAAATGGTTAGCGTAATCAAAATGCTTTCTCCTGTTAATATATCAATAAAACCTTTCCCTCTATTGCTTTATAAATTATGTACATATTGTAATGGTCACTTCTTTTGCGCATGAAATATGGTATCTTTCAAAGTGATTGGCAGTTCAGTTTAGTTTGTTTAGATTGTTATGTTCACCGTTCATAAATGAGTATTGTCGGTAGGATGTACTGTTTGACAGCTTCTCCGTACAACAAGATAAGTTGATTAAACACAAACCTTCGAGACCTTATGAAATATTACAGATGTTTTGACAAGATTACAAGATTCGTTTTTAATATGTAGCAGTATCAAAAATCAATCATTTCAATTTGGTTTATTTCAATACTTTAAGAATCAATCATCTGGTATTAATTAAGCAAGGCACATTGACTGAGAATGTAAAGTCTCTTCACGAAACATGACAGATGAATTAACATGATTGTTGAGAAATGTTACATAACATACAGATCTCTAGGAGCATATTTTCTTCCACAATTTGAAATATTGTTGACTCATCACATAAAAGTACAAGTAACAAATTGCTGGGAAATGCAGCAATGTGATTGTCACGGCGAAAAAAAGAAAAAATACAAAAAAAACAAGCAATTATCATAGTATTGCAAGCAATCCATAAGTCCCCTACCGGTAAGAGCCCAAGCAACATTCTGAAGGGCCATTGGCCATTCACTTATGTTCCTATTTAAATAAATTTGTTGAAAAAGTTCTCTGAAAGTGATCACAGGAAACAGTTTTTATGTACAGACAGACAGAAGGACTGAAGGACACTCTAAAAATTATTTTTTAAACATCCGTTATCAAAATATAACATCTTTAAAATCCTATCATGATTAAAGTAAAGTTGGAGTAAAAATTACCAATTCTCAAAAAAAAAGTTTAAGTTCAAAAGGGGCATAATTCTGGATATAATCTTGCTAGAGTATTGAATATTCACAAATGTTGAGTGATAATAATTTTAAGAAACATATATATGAAGTTTGAAGTAGATACATTCAGAAAAAGAAGTTATTAAAAAAAAACAATTTTTTTTCATGAAAATTTTATGTTCAAGGGAGGTAATTCTGATAAATTTTGTGCTAGAGTTGTAAACTTTGTCACATATGATGTGGTTGATGACAAGCAACTTATATTTAAAGTTTGAAGAAAATACCTTAAGAAATAAAGTACTTATAGTAAAAAAAAAAACTAGAATCAGAAATCTTGAAATTCAGTCTATTTGTTGCCATAGCAACCAGAATTTTCAACATAGGAAGAAAAGAAAAAGACGTGCATAATCTCCATACTGTCATCTACCCATATGTCAAGTATCATAAAAATATTTTGAGTACTTTTTGCGTTATCACTGGATCCAGGTTATGTGTAAAATTTGCCTTATTTTCAGTCTATTTGTTTGCCATAGCAACCAGAATTTTCAACATAGGAAGAAAAGAAAAAGACGTGCATAATCTCCATACTGCCATCTATCCATATATTAAGTTTCATAAATTTTTTTTCAGTACTTTTGCATTATCGCGGGATCCAGGTTATGTGTAAAATTTGCCATATTTTCAGTCTATTTGTTGCCATAGCAACCAGAATTTTCAACATAGGAAGAAAAGAAAAAGACGTGCATAATCTCCATACTGCCATCTATCCATATATCAAGTTTCATTAAAATATTTTCAGTACTTTTTGCGTTATCGCGGGATCCAGTTTTGTGGACGGACGGACTGACGGACGGACAGACGGACGGAGGGTAAACCTAAAGTCCCCTCCGGTAAACCGGTAGGGGACTAAAAAAAACAGTTAAGTATAATGTTAAGGTATCTCCAAATAGCATTGAGTTTAATTGACAGGTTAACTTGTTAAGAAGGTTTTTAAGTATTGTAATATACTCTGGACGAAATTAAGTATGAAAATTAACAAAGGGCAAACCTGAAAAATAATGCACGGTAGGTGTGTGCCGCACTCCTCCTCAATGAGATTTATCCACCTATGAAGTGTCACGTTAATACCTCTAACACTGTTTGAGATAAGCTCCGGACAAAAAGTTTGAAAAATAACAAAGGGCAATAACTCAAAAATTATAATTAAAGGGTATCATTCTTGCGCAACAACATTCCTCCTCAATAAGTTTCATGTTGACATCTCAAAGACCTTTTGAGTTATGCTCAACTCAGGTGAAAAATTAAGTATGAAAAAGTTACAAAGGGCAATTACTCAAAAACTATAAAGGATAGAGTCATCACTCTTTTGCACTGCACACCTCCTGAGTGAGATCTATCTACCTATGAAGTTTCATGTTGATATTTCAATGGCTTTTGCTTTTTAGTTATGAAGTTGTAACCTCTAACAATTTTTTAAATAAGCTCCGACAAAAAGTATGAAAAATAACAGAGGGCTATAACTCAAAAATTATAATGGGTAAAGTTATCATTTTTGTGCACAACATTCCTCCTTAATAAGATTTATCCACCTATGAAGTTTTATGTTGACATTTCACAAGCTTTTTTAGAAATATGCTCCACTCAGGTGAAAAATTTAGTATGAAAAATAACAAAGGGCAATAACTCAAAAAATATGAAGGGTAGAGTTATCACCTCCTGAGTAAGATCTATCCACCTATGATGGTTCATGTTTATATCTCAAAGGCCTTTGTAGTTATACTCTGGGACAAAAATAAAGTATGAAAAATAACAAAGGGCAATAACTGAAAAACAATGCACAGTAGGTTATCATTCTTGCGTGCTGCAATCCTCCTCAATGAATTCTATCCACCTATGAAGTTTCAAGTTATTCCCTCTTACACATTTGAGATAAGCTCCGGACAAAAAGTATGAAAAATAACAAATGTCAATAACTCAAAAATTATAAAGGGTAGAGTTAACATTCTTGTGCACAACATTCCTCCTTAATAAGATATATCCACCTATGAAGTTTCATATTGACATTTCAAAAGCTTTTTTAGAGATATGCTCCACTCAGGTGAAAAATTTAGTATGAAAAATAAAAAAGGGCAATAACTCAAAAAATTATGAAGGGTAGACTTATCACCCTTATGCACTGAACACCTACTGAGTGAGATCTATTCTATATATGAAGTTTCATGTTGATATCTCAAAGGCTTTTGTAGTTATACTCTGGACAAAAATTTAGTATGAAAAATAACAAAGGGCAATAACTGAAAAATAATAGCACGCTCGGTTATCATTCTTGTGTGCAGCACTCCTTCCAATGAGGTCTATCCACCTATGAAGTTTCAAGGTGTTACCTCTAACACTTTTTGAGATATGCTCCACTCAGGTGAAAAATTTAGTATGAAAAATAACGAATGGTAATAACTCAAAAAATACATACATGAAGGGTAGAGTTATCACCTCCTGAGTAAGATCTACCTCTAACACTTTTTGAGATATGCTCCGACAAAAAGTATGAAAAAATAACAAAATGTCAATAACTAAAAAATTATAATCAGTACAGTTATCATTCTTTCGCACAACATTCCTCCTCAATAAGATCAATCCACCGATGAAGTTCATGTTGACATCTCAAAGATATTTTTTAGTTATGCTCTACTCAGTATGCAACATTACAAAGGGCAATTACTCAAAACTATGAAGGGGTAGAGTTATCACTTTTTTGCACTGCACACCTCCTGAGTGAGATCTATCCATCTTAAAAAGGCTTTTTGAGTTATGCTCTGGACAAAAATTGAGTTTTGAAAAATACAAAGGGAATAACTGAAAATTATGTAGTGTAGAATCATCATTGTTTTGCACTGCACTTTCTCCTAAAATATGATTTATCCACCTATGAAGTTTCAAGTTGATACCTCAAATACTTTTTAAGATATGGTCCGGAACAAAAATGAGGACGGAAGGACAGACTGAAGGAAGGACAGGCGGACGGACGAAGACAAATTTTATATCCCAACCGCCTTTTCGGCGGGGGATAATTAAACCATTTTTTCCAGCTTATAGCTAAAGGAAACTCGAAAAAAATTTTGCTCACAATAATGAGGACATGAATTCTGAATGAAGTTTCAGAAGATTTGTGTAAAAGACTGATTTACGGACCAATTAAGTATTGTACAACCTGGTTATGGTAAATGCTTACTGTGAAAACGGCATATGAAAAAACATGTCTCATTTTAGGGAAAAAATGTTTTATTGCGCAAGAAAATGAAATTATTCAAAAAAGGCCAACAAGAAAAGCATTGATGCAAAGCATCAAAGGGCGACGCCAAAAAAGAATTTGACCTAAATACTTAACAAAAGATGTGTTCTTTATAACTGTACCATTTCATGTACCGGAGGCTAGGCCCAGTTTAGTTGAAACTTAAACCAAAAAGAATAGACACTGTCTTGCCAAGATGTGCAAAGACAATTTATAGTCAATTAACCAATCTTAAATTTATTTTACCAGATACAAGGATACCTGAGGTCATCATCATATAATCACGATGCACGAGTATCGAACCTGGGAAGAAAATCTAATCATATTTTTTTCTTCCCAGGTCTTGATACTTGTACCTGTGCATATAATATAAGTTATTGCTTAGGGTAGCAGACATGTCATTGACATATATTAACATTAAAAGGGACCTAAAATAACATCAGGGGGACACATAGGTACTCAGAGCAGAAGTAGAAGGAGTACCAGCCCACATCAACAGCTGCTATCAGAGATAAAACTTGAACCATGTAAGAATGTCATTACATATGGCAGAGCTTGAAGTTCCATTAAAAGAAGAAAAAGAACTTCTTCATGTGCATTATAGTGTGATCAACTGTATCAAAAAATTTGTGATCAACAGTATCATGCAATACTGCCTTTGTCCATTTCAAATTAAATGCACTTTTATTAAATAATAACATTGTTGCCAGTCGCAAAACCACTTCTAAACCCTGACTGAAAACTGCCTGACATGACTCGAACACATGACTTTCGAAGACCAAACTGAGCTATCCGGCCGGCTACACATTTTCTCTTAAATAAATGAAACAGTACTGTTCTAAACCCAACATATTTCTCCACTATATTGATTAATGTCCTTGAATTTTTCTGATGTTTACAGAGCATAGTGAATTAAACTCATGGTTATATGCAGTCACATGATGAGAAAAACTTTCAGCTTCACCATAACTCAAAACCTGTGACCCACAGAATAATGTACGCGGCTGTTTGCGATTGAGCTATTTCTGGCCACTTACACATTTTTCTCCCCTAAATAGTGAACAGTTCTAAACCATGACAAATATTTAGATTTTAAATTTTAACAGATAAATAATTCTTAATTAATATTAATTAGAAAAAAAAACCCTTACATACTCAATACAGTCTTAATAAGATAACAATTTATATACAATTGTATAATTTATTTTTACCTAAAAAGGGGGCTTAAAGTTTATTTGGTTGTGCCATTTATTTATAACAGGTCAATTTTAAGTGAACATAATTGTGCTATATTCATGTTGCAATATCTATTTTTTGTACAGATAAAAAAAACTTTTTTCTATGATAAGAAATTTTATGAAGACTGATTTGTATTTGCATCAAGGGCACCGGGCGAAAACATGAAAATAATGCAACCAACGAACCACTTCGTGGTAGATTGTATTTTCATTTTTCATCTGGCGCCTGGTTACTTTTTTGTACTTTGTTGGTTTTCATGTGGCACATTAAAATCACCCACTATAAATTTTAGTGTACAAATTTATTCAAGGGCAAGTAACAATCTACTCTATGAAAAGATGTTGTCGGGTTGACCTAGGAGACCTGGAGATTGAGACCCTGTGTCCCTCCCATTTACAAATAGATAAGGCAGAAGCTGTCCATTTCAAACTATGCATATGTTAGAAAAATTAATATAATGTAACTATTCAAGAATATGATTTGTTTTTGAGACTTTATCAAATTATATTGCTGGATCCAGATTCGGACATTTTCAATCATGCATGACTGTTTATCATTTATTACTTTTTAAATGAAAGTCTCATCCCTTAATAATAATGAATAACTTGTAACTCTTTTTAAATTCAAGAAATATTTATAAGTCTCATATCCAATATACTAAGATATAAATGTATGCACATAAACATTAATAATTCCCAGTTTCCTATTAAATAAATATGAAATCCTAACATTAAATTGGTTACTAATGGATGGGAATTTCAAAAAATATGTAGAAAAGAAAAACTATAATTTATAAATTGTTATAGATACTATTAAATTAGCCAGCTAACACTGGGTTAAACATCTTTAACCTGTAGACTGATCATGTATTATTCATTTATAATTTTTAAATGCAAGTCTCATCCATCATAACTGCAAAGTACTTTAAATACAGAAAATACAACTTATATCCATATACTATGATAACACTTGTATGAACAATTACATTAAAAATTCTCAGTTCCATTAAAAATAAATATAACATCCTTTAACATTTTTGGTGTTTGGGTGGAATTCATAATCTTGCTAGAAAGAAAACTAGCTATAATGTACATGATATTATAGTATAAAAGTAAAAAAAATCTCAATAAAAAGTATATAATAAAGATTAAATTGTGTGAGTTTCTAACCATTTTAAATGCATATCTCTTACAGTAACAAAAATACTGTCCCTCATTTAGACTTTACTATAAAACTAACTGTATAATATCAAGTGTTTTTAATTTGAGCACCCATTATGTATAGCTTTAATATTCTACCTTTTCATTTTTAACCAAAGGTTATTTTATGAGCAATTTACATACAAACACATAAAAATAATAATTTCACATATTGATTAGAATATTCCTCTAGCAGGAATACCTATAGTATATGTGATAACTGAACAAACTAGAAAAATCTGGTCTAAGGTAAAATTATTAAAGCCAGTAAAAAATATATATCAATATTCACTCATCATGGCCTTTTATGCTTTTGATTAATACCTTTACAACTGGTAAAATTTTATTAAACAAAAATAGTAAGTAATTACCTAACTTCAACCTTAGATAGACAGAAAAGAACAGATAATTAGTAAACATGAGTTCTTCCCCTTAAAATAGAAAAAAAACCTGAAAACCAAAAGAACACCCCAAACATCAAAATTAAGAAATGTTGCAGGCTCAGTTTTTATTTAAGCCATGCAAATTTCATGGTAAAGTATTCATAAAAAAATAGATGGCAATGAATTTGCAGTTTTTGCAGAAAATCGGATAGCTTTCAAATCGGATACTGGTACACCTTGTAAAAACAACATTTCTGTCAACAGCTAAAACGTAAATATTATAATTAATAGGATAATCGTTTATAACAGTCCTTACCTATCCTTTATACTAAAATGGCAGGTGAACTTTCTTCTTGTAGGAAAATTTTTGAAAATATATAAATGAATGCGAATAAATAGGCTAATCAATGTAGACCAACAACGATATTCGAAATCCGGGTTTTAGTATTCAAAACTTCTCAAGTGTGTCGAAAGGATTTGCGAAATGTGTAAATATATCACGCTGATATTTCGCGTGTTGTTAAAATACTGTAATGTATATGATTTGAAAGGAAAATGTTTCTATGTAACTTTTCACGGAAATGGGCTGTACAATGATTGCGTAAAAAGCCAATAAAAATGTCGGCTGCAGAAATCGAAAGGAATTTTGTCACGTGACTTTTTGCCCATGCTACCGAAAACTACCCATCACAATATCACGGCTTTGAGACGCCGTGAAAATAACAACTGTTTGCATCAAACCTATTCTTTAATAATCTTGATATTTCATTCTGCATTCCATTTAAAATGAATAAGGTGTTTTTATATTGTCCTTGTCTTTTGCGATTCATGGAAAGGCTTGAATAGTATGTGGTGCAAAATTCCAAATTTGCTAGGTAAGATCGGTTTGAAACATGAATGAACAAGAACTAATTTTATGCACCCGAATTTCCAAAAAAATGCCATATAGTGAAATGAGCATATATTTTTATATAAGAAGGCAAACAGTAGTACATTGCTGGTTTTCAACGAGCTGTATTTGTTTTTAATGCATTGTACTTGAATATGGAAATATTTTGAATTTCTTTACCTGGGATTTGCAACAGCATTGTGGTTTTGTCCCGTTTTCCATGTTTTTCTAGGAAAACAAGGAAAAAATAACATACTAAAGTTGATATAACTCGGAAACAATATTTGTATTAGGTAGGTGTATTGTGGAATGATTCTGATGAAAGTTAAATTTAAATGTCCGTTAAATTGCCGCCTTGTTTACATTTTTGTCTGCGCCTAGCAAAGCCATGACGTACTAAATTCAAGTTAAAGGTCACCGTGTTTCTTAATCAATATAACTGTAATACATTTATTATACTGCATATACTTTGATCATTTGTTTTTTTTAGAATCTGGTGTCAGAGATATATCGCTTTAATCAACACGCCTTGCAGTATATTCAAGTTTAAGTGATTATTTCAGTATCATTTTAACTTTTTACTTAAAATACTAAAAATTACATTTCAAACGTATGATATGAGCAATATATTTATATTGATCTCTGGATTAAATGTTTAAAATACCAATCAATTGCGTACAAATATATTTATATAAACTATGGCGTTAGAAACAATGAAGTGCAATCATAAGAATAAGTCATTATTTTGTATATTAACGTAAATCGTAGACCATTTAAAGGAATTGTTGTCGTTATGATATGATAAATTATGCTCTGCAGACAGAAAACTGTCGACTGTCTCTTTTTGTCGTTTATTTTACAATGTTCATCAAGTTCTTTGTAGAAATAAGGCACGGAATAAAATTTATGTACATAATTCTCAGCTTAAAGTGTAAGAATTGACTATCTTTCAATCCAAAACAAGCAAAATAAGATGGCATAAAAACAATTGCTATACAGACCTAAAATTATAAAGCGTTTCAAATAAATTACTCAATCAACGCAACAAAAACGGTGAAATGATGAAACATTTAGGATTGTCTTACATTCCCAAGTTCAATACATTGTGGGTTGGTTATATTGAACCTGTTAATGGGTGCCGGTGTAAAATTCAGCTCCAGCGCATGCCTTTTTATCGGTTGTTTTATAACAATTTAAAATTTATTAAAAAACAGAAGTGGGAACCTTAAAGGCCGGCAAATATATAAAAATTGTAAACGAACGTACATTTCCGACCTATTGGTACATGCAGGCTACTATCATCTAGCCATAAACCCCGTTACAAACTAAATAACACTAGCTAAATATACGTTAGCTTCCCAAAAACAGGGCGTCATACAAATTAGAATAAACAAAATACATATATATTTGTCTTTATTATATAAAATTTTTAGATACTTCGAATTCCATTTTATATGTGTAAGTTCTTCAGAGGCAATACGATTTTCAAATACAGACTTTTTTCC